>NC_049993.1:6160204-6230083 GCF_000003815.2 Branchiostoma floridae | reverse complement strand
GCTGCAGAGTATCATCAGTCCTTACACTGCCAGGTGAGTAGGGAACAGACAGGGCTGCAGAGTATCATCAGTCCTTACACTGCCAGGTGAGTAGGGAACAGACAGGGCTGCAGAGCATCATCAGTCCTTACACTGCCAGGTGAGTAGGGAACAGACAGGGCTGCAGCATCATCAGTCCTTACACTGCCAGGTGAGTAGGGAACAGACAGGGCTGCAGAGTATCATCAGTCCTTACACTGCCAGGTGAGTAGGGAACAGACAGGGCTGCAGAGTATCATCAGTCCTTACACTGCTAGGTGAGTAGGGAACAGACAGGGCTGCAGAGCATCATCAGTCCTTACACTGCCAGGTGAGTAGGGAACAGACAGGGCTGCAGAGTATCATCAGTCCTTACACTGCTAGGTGAGTAGGGAACAGACAGGGCTGCAGAGCATCATCAGTCCTTACACTGCCAGGTGAGTAGGGAACAGACAGGGCTGCAGAGTATTATCAGTCCTTACACTGCCAGGTGAGTAGGGAACAGACAGGGCTGCAGAGTATTATCAGTCCTTACACTGCCAGGTGAGTAGGGAACAGACAGGGCTGCAGAGTATTATCAGTTCTTACACTGCCAGGTGAGTAGGGAACAGACAGGGCTGCAGAGCATCATCAGTCCTTACACTGCCAGGTGAGTAGGGAACAGACAGGGCTGCAGAGCATCATCAGTCCTTACACTGCCAGGTGAGTAGGGAACAGACAGGGCTGCAGAGTATTATCAGTCCTTACACTGCCAGGTGAGTAGGGAACAGACAGGGCTGCAGAGTATCATCAGTCCTTCCACTGCCAGGTGAGTAGGGAACAGACAGGGCTGCAGAGTATCATCAGTCCTTACACTGCCAGGTGAGTAGGGAACAGACAGGGCTGCAGAGTTTCATCAGTCCTTACACTGCCAGGTGAGTAGGGAACAGACAGGGCTGCAGAGTTTCATCAGTCCTTACACTGCCAGGTGAGTAGGGAACAGACAGGGCTGCAGAGTATCATCAGTCCTTACACTGCCAGGTGAGTAGGGAACAGACAGGGCTGCAGAGTATTATCAGTCCTTACACTGCCAGGTGAGTAGGGAACAGACAGGGCTGCAGAGTATCATCAGTCCTTACACTGCCAGGTGAGTAGGGAACAGACAGGGCTGCAGAGTATCATCAGTCCTTACACTGCCAGGTGAGTAGGGAACAGACAGGGCTGCAGAGTTTCATCAGTCCTTACACTGCCAGGTGAGTAGGGAACAGACAGGGCTGCAGAGTTTCATCAGTCCTTACACTGCCAGGTGAGTAGGGAACAGACAGGGCTGCAGAGCATCATCAGTCCTTACACTGCCAGGTGAGTAGGGAACAGACAGGGCTGCAGAGTATCATCAGTCCTTCCACTGCCAGGTGAGAGGGGAGGGGGGTGCATTTTTAGTGACAAAATAAGAAGAATAAGTAGCCTGGTATCCAGCCATGTTTTATAGCTCCTGAGTCTCATCTGTCCTCTCTTCAAATGCAAAAGACTCGGGAGCTATAATATTATTATAGCTCCCGAGTCTTTTGCATCATACGGCTGTATACCAGGCTAACAACACAGCTGGATACCAGGCTAAAAGATCACAGGGTTACAGAGTATCATCTGTCCTTACTTGCACTGCCAGGTGAGTGGGGAGGGGGCCCATTATTATAATAGTGACAAATCAGAAGAATCACGGGTTACATTATATTGTAGGCATGTGTTGTAGTGAAACTACATTTTTTTATGTCTGGTTTTCTCGCTCTTGACATGTATGATTCTGTTCCAACAGAGTACTGAAACCCTACATCAGGCGTGACTATGAGAGCAGACCACTCAAACTCAAACTTCTCATGGAGATACAGGCCTATCCACACAGGTACAGCTTTCATTCTAAATATTTATGAAATCATATGGTCAAATGTTTGTTCTGGGTTCAAATCCATTGATGTGCCACTGATCTTGTATCCTTGGGAAAGGCACTTAACACGGCTTTCCTTGCTTCACTCAGGTGAAAATGAGTACCTAGGTGCAGTTAGGACGGTCCCCCTAATAGGACGTTAAATGGAGGTGTTTGAGGAGAGCCACACCTCAAGCATGTTCAGGAACCCACCGCACTTATTGAAAAGAGTAGTGGTCCTTGGTTTATCAGGATTACTTTGCTCAAATGTTAAGTGTGTTTTCTGTGATGTATAATTATAAAGCAAATGCAATCATAATAACTATTGATGAAGCATCTATAACATCATGCTTTTTTTCTCTGTCCTCAGGACCACTTTTAATCTACAAATGTTATCTCTTGTCTCTTTTTGGTCCTTACAGGAATGACCCCACGTGGATAGCTCCCCCTCCCGCACCCATAGACTACTGCTACGTCCGTCCACAGCACATCCCAACAGTCAACGCCCTGTGCAGACAGTACTTCTGGCCTGGCATCGACTGTGAGTGGCTCAAACTACAATGTACTACTACAATAGCTTATATCACCTGCAAGACTGCCAGTAAACCTTATAATGGTTAAACTATTATGATATTACATAGTGCTCACATCATACGTTCATAAGGCCATTTTTCCTCCCCAAGTCAAAACTTTGAATGCTGTTGTTGCTGCTAATTTTTGCCGTCATCAATAGCTTTGTCACTTTGTTGATTCATTTTGTATGGCCTTATTCTAATCATTACTTGCTGTCAACATCCGATGTACTTTGATCTGTTTTCCCTCTCAGTGTCTGAATGCCTGCAGTACCCAGACTTCAGTGTGGTGGTGCTGTACAAGTAAGTACATTATGAATCTAAGCAATCCTTCGAAGCTGTTGTTGTTGTAAACCTTGTATTGCCTAGTGGTACATACCCGGTAGGTGAGCATGTTTCCTTGCTGTTGTTGTAGCAGGGTATATTTTTACATGGAGAGTTGGTAGCCCTTCCCCTTTTATGTACTTGAGGCGCCTCCTCGAACTTAACACCTTCAGAAAGACAGATGCAGCCGTCACAGAGATGCTCATCCCTAGATTTGAACTGAGCTCTCCCAGAAACTGACAGATTTGAACAAGGGGCTCAACTATTAGGTTGATACCCGTTGAGCTACAGGGACATCCCAGGAAATAAACTGTAGGGAATAAATGTAGGGAATGTAGGATGGTGGTCCATTGCAGCGGGTTTAGGAGGGTTGAGAGCTCGACAGACGGACAACAAAAGAAGACACGACCAGCCGCTTTGAATGCTTATACTCAACTCCACTTTATTCAAGTGTGCAAACGCGTTCGAACGCCACACCTACGGAACGAGCGCAAACGTCGCTATTCGACGTCGAACAACCGTGCTCGCCCGCAGGTGTGGACGTGAAACTGTCGCGATCTAAGAACGTTCTTTACTACCCAGACTTGTAGCCTTCCTAGTAGACATAAACTCTATTTCAGCCAGTAGTGGAGTAGAAATTTGAAGGGGAGGCAACATGCAGAGGTGAAAAATCACCTGTTCTGACTCCTCCTCCATTGTGATGGTTAAGTTTGATAAACAAACAAATAAACAAACAAATATAAGACATCTTATCTTCAACACAGCAGAGGTTTCATGTTTCAACTTTTTCTCTACTGCAGGCAGGTGGTGATTGGCTTCTCCTTCCTCGTACCCGACGTCAAAATCAACGAGGCATACGTGTCGTTTGTTCTGGTCCACCCGGAGTGGAGACAGGCGGGAATCGGAACCTTCATGATGTACCATCTCATACAGGTTAGACACATGATGTACCACCTCGTACAGGTTAGACACATGATGTACCACCTCATACAGGTTAGACACATGATGTACCACCTCGTACAGGTTAGACACATGATGTACCACCTCATACAGGTTAGGCACATGATGTACCACCTCATACAGGTTAGACACATGATGTACCACCTCATACAGGTTAGACACATGATGTACCACCTCATACAGGTTAGACACCTGATGTACCACCTCATACAGGTTAGACACATGATGTACCACCTCATACAGGTTAGGCTACAGCAAGTAAATTACATATTAATTTCATTACACACGACAATGACGAGGTCTAATCTTTACAAGAAATTTTTGTAGATCAAGCTCTGTCTTTTTTTGTCTTAATCTCCCATCATTTTGGGTAGTGTTTATTATCATACTTTATTTTGTACAAGGTTCTATTTATTGAGTTGTGGGACTTACAAGTACATGTAAAAGATTGTTTTCTATCACAAACATGTATTTCTGGGTCAGCATGCAATGTGACCTGGCGATATTTTACTCCAATGTCCGATTTATGCCATAATGGATGATGCAATTATGCCATTCTATTTACAATGGAGCAAATGGGAAATGGTTTGGATTTTCAGAATTTTATACAAATCCTAGATTTTTGACAATGGCCGTGATGTAATTAGTTGGTATCTACCATTTAGATGCTTCTTTCCTGATCCTTGTCAAACATTAAAATAAAATGACTTTTGTCCTTGACCTTGCAGACCTGTATGGGGAAGGACGTGACCTTGCACGTCTCCGCCACTAACCCCGCCATGATGCTGTACCAGAAGTTTGGCTTCAAGGTCGAGGAGTTTGCCCTTGACTTCTATGACAAGTACTACCCCGAGGACAGCACGGAGTGCAAACACGCCTTCTTCCTCAGGCTGAGGAGATGAACCGGGAGGAGCTTTGGGGTGTCTTTAAAGTGTCTTAAGCATGGAGTTTAGGCACAAGTTCTTCCTTACGTTGAGAAGATGGAACCAAAAGACTGGCTTTCATAGAATAAGGGACACATTCTGCCACTGTCAGCAACAGTTCACATTCAGGGAACAGAAAATAACATTTGGTGCTCCTCTGGAAGTCTGGTCTTTTGTTCTTATGTATGTTTTATGATTCAATCAGAAAGTAGTTTGAAGATTGATAGGTTGGAAATACATGTACCTTTTTTGACATGTTTGTCCTACACAGCTAAGTACTTGTCAGAAACAAGTAAGACATTTGAGCTAGAATAGGTGCAGAAATCTTGAGTTCACTGTCTTTTCACTTCTTTGTAATTAATATCATCCAATTGAGATTACCGATTCAGGACTGGTTGAATAGTTTGGTTGCACAGTTGATATATGTATGTCAATGGTATGCCCAACAGTAATTGCATCTCTAGTCATCTCCTTTCCAACTGACTATAAAATGCCTAGCGGGTACTAGCATTAAGGAGGTTACCTGCTCATATAGCCTCCATGCAGGCATGTATTAAGAACAAAGACTGTCTATGTTTTGAAGAGACAGAAAGAAAGGAAGAAAGAGAAACCATTTATTTTTAAACTTATGTTTACCAGTTATCATGATGATGATGTTTTCATGACTGTCATCATCTGACTCTAGATAAAAGTAAAGAATCAGCTATCTGTTACAGATACATATTATATTATGTATAAAGTTGGTGAATCCTTTGTTTTTTTGTCTTTTTGTTTGAATGTTGACATAATTATACAGATTCAGTAACACACATGTGGAAGTTGAATAAAAAAACTTAACGAATACAGAAACTGAGCTAGTCTGCTGTTGTCTGTTTTGTGTTTGAATTTTGAACCAGTTTGTCACAAATAGAAATGGTGGGAAGATTAGCTTTGCAAGATACTTTTAGTGAGGGTCTGCATGGAGAGATGCCGGCAACGCTTAACAGTAAATTTAGGAGTATGGGTAACGGTTAATGAATTCAGGAAGACCAACAACGCATAACGGTAAATTTTGAAGCTTCCAAACGCATTCTGTAGGACTCAATCTCCTACATTTGGCGGCGCAACTTTTGCTTCAAAACTGTTGATTTATGAGGCTTGGAGCCAGTGACAATAACGTCCTTTTGAACCCAGTGTATTCGTCACCTTACGTTGCCTATTCAGGTCAACTCGTCACGAAGAATTTCTCACGATGAATTCAGGATAACAACGTGTTACGTAGAATTAAAACACCCAATAACGTGTTACAAACAATATACTGATAACGCTTAACGTTGAATTAGAGCGGGTTGGTTACGATTAACCGTGAATTTTAGCTCTTAACGCAAAGGGCATTCACACCCTCTTTCGCGCCTGAAAAAATAGTAATTTGCCAATTACGGTGGCTAAATCTAAGTTGTTAAACTTAGCATGTACAAAGATATGCCATTACTATCAAGACAAGCATAGAATAGAGGAATAGAATAGAATGGAATAGAGGAATAAGTTCTATAAAGACGAAAAAGGCCAAGGTAATGTGACAGTCATGGGAAATCGGAAACGTTTCCAAACAGATGTAAGGGTCTATGTTTTTGGGTGACGACCGGGATGTCCTGACAGTCCCCTCACCCTATTTAAGCAGATGAAATGTTGGGTATAAGGAAAAAGTTGTTCAAGGAAAACGGACGAAGTTCATATATATTCTTAACCTGCTCATTACGTAAATACATGATGCATACATGAATGTAGGTGGCGCTTCGACGGGCGGACTTGGAGTTTCATGAGCTACTCGCGCTGTGCCTAAAAACGATCCTTTCTATGCCAACTAGCGTCTTAAAAGTCATTCTAGATGTATTCCAAGATATCAGGACCTATTTCGGGAAGATTTCACTCGTCATAAGCCTAATCTGTTGTATCTTTTTGTTGTTAAAAAAACGGGACTACATACCCTATTAGAGCCCAATCTGCAGTACCGCTCCCGGCCGCGGTCAGAAACGTGTCTAAGACGACCGTCAAATTGCCAAATTTGCGTCTTTTCGGGAATGGGGAAATCACGAAAGGCTCCCAAGGGGGTTTGTATTTTTGAAGCTTATTTGACTTCGTTTCGTACAATGTGACGTTTTGAAATCAAGAATGACAATATCTAGAATGTTTCACAAACAAAACCACAAGATACATTGTCACAAATGTCACATTTGCCTTAGAATTTACCAATAGATGTGGTCGGGTGAACATGCCTTAAAATCATCAAGTTCTGAAGGGGTACCACATCCAAATTTCATGTATATCTATTAAATAGGAAGACGTTGAATGAATACGATGGTCGTTTTCTCTGTTTGTTGTCTGTCTGTAAACGAATCAAATTTTCCCTTTCAAAATGCTGCAAGGTGTATGCGTTACTTGTGGGCGCCAGGGGAGCCATTTGGGCTGAAAGAGCAATACTTTGCGCATAAGTTAGTTTGTTTAACAGCAAGACGTTGAATAAATACGATGGTCTTTTTCTCTGTGTGTATATGGATCCAATTTACCTTTCAAAATGTTACAAGATGTATGAGTTACTAGTGAACGCCGGGGGAGCCGTTTGGGGCTGGAACTGAAAGAGCAAGACTTTGCACAGGCTGAAAGCATTTTTGTGACCATCGTGATCTTTAACTTCGCACAAGTTTAGGGTTGGCGTCCATTCTTCTATATGCAGAGAGGAACCCGCGTCATAGAACCCCGCCTGGTTCGTACGAGAATGGGCAATGTATATGGGTGTTGTCTGAAATTTGTCATCCATTAAGACTGGAGTGGACTTCTGTGCATAACTAAATTTGCAAAGGTCTAACATATGATTTGAAAACACACTATAATAAAAGAAGAACAGTTCTGAACTAGTATTGCCAAAACAGGATCACGTAATGAAGGCGACACAACAAAAGTTTTTTTTTATGCAATAGAGTAGCACCTGTATCATATTCACATTTCCAACAAGTGTCGGTTGTATACACGAATACAGGCCAATACCAATAGACTGATTTTGAAGCAAAATGGCCAATAACGATAATGTTATGTGAGGAAACTGTCATCTGAATCTGATAAAAAGAAAGTACAAGGTATAATCATAATTTATCCACTTGAATTCGGCCTTCTGATCATAGATACCTTTGTTTTTATGACAATTGCGCTCGCATAGATTTTGGGGTGAACAGAGGATGTCAGCAAATTCGAGTCAGTGTGACCTTACCATATAACGTTACCAAGGATATAATGCCCTTTCTATTTTACATGCTCATACAAAGAAAGGAACAGTCAACACGGTTCAACAATAGAGACGCCCCACGGCTAACTGAAGTACTGCAGCTAGAGAGGTTTAAAATAGAGACACCTTACGGCTGACTGGTGTACTGCGACTGTAGATCCTAGCAAAACTTTTATCCCAGCCAATTCATTTTTATGGTTTTAGATAGACACCCTACGACCAAGGAGGTATTAACCTCCTTGCTAACAGAAACACGTTATTTACACGGTTTTGAGAAAGGAAAGCTACTTGGTTTTATTCAAAAAGTAGTTCAGGTGACGCACTAACTATATACACCATACAAAGCTCTTCTGTAGGGGCTGCGAAAGTAGTTATCGATTACAGAACAATTCATTGAGTTTTAGATCGGTTATACTGTGCCGTGTGGTCATAACAATGTAATCAGGACGTACAAAGGTTCAACTTTGACCCTACTTGCCCCAGGTCGTTTGAAAAAGATCAATACTATGCCCCGATTATCCACTCTAGTCATGCAGCACAATATTACCGGTTGTCGATCAAACAACCAACGGTTGTTATTTACAACTCCCTTCTTGGCACGTAAAAGAGTGTTTTCAGATTGTCAAGGAGGTCCTACGTTATGGAATGAGTAATTGTCCGTGGGCGTCATTCAGTACACTAATACGGGACCCGGTGTAAATGAACATTTGCAAAGAGCACTACTTGCAGTACCTCAGTCAGCCGTAGGGTGTCTCTTTTGAACCGTGGAGCGGTGCAGCCTTGATCGTGACCGTAATGCTTCAGTACTGCAACGGATTGTTAGGGGACGCTTTTGACCCGTATTGATTAAAATCGTGAATGATTAAAATACAGGTGTATGCCACGTATAGGCTGCGACGTTTCATAAACAAATCATTTTCTATTCTCTATACATCTCCCGCAGTATATAGCATTATTTGGAAGGTGCAGAGTTACTAGTACATGTATATACAATGTCACGAATGTGTTGCTTTATTCTGAAATTGATACAACACGGACAAAAAAGCAGAACAGCCAACAGCAATCCATTCTTCCCGTGATGCATTTTATTTCTACACCAAACACTTCACACAGTCAAGGTCAATGACGTCATCACTTCATGAACGGGTAAGTCTCCACCTACATGTACAGACTGATACAGGCCTTCTTAATAATTATACCCAGGCCTTACTTGGAACATACCAGTAAGAACAACATTGGTA
Organism: Branchiostoma floridae; assembly: GCF_000003815.2. Lineage (NCBI taxonomy): Eukaryota > Metazoa > Chordata > Leptocardii > Amphioxiformes > Branchiostomatidae > Branchiostoma > Branchiostoma floridae. The sequence goes on along the minus strand of NC_049993.1, from coordinate 6,220,886 downwards.
AATTCACCATATCAAAGTCTTAATACCGACTAGCACCCAAGCACTTTTACCAAGGACTTGCTTTTACAAAGAATTTCTCACCTCCATGAATCATAAATAATCAACATTATCACAATTATGCACATTGAAGGGTTGAATTAATAACAATTAATCATACATTCAGAAGAAAAAGTGTCCAGATGTGTACACGACTGGAAAATAAGCACCAGATCCAGTCTATAGCCCTGATATTCAGTCCCACGTTTGGACTGAGAAAGGGTGGTGGCTTTTGATACCCCAAATTGCCTATTAGATATATATCTATATACATAATTAGAACAATTTACACTATCACAGATAAACCAAATACTAAGCAGCCATATTCAAAATCAAATAAAGTAACCTCATTGGTCCTGCTACATATAAATTCTGACCAATCAGAGCTAACACTGTAAGTTCATATCAGCAACCAATCAAAATGGTCATCACTTTTGGTTCACCAGTAACAAATCAGCCACAGTTCACTTTGATGTACCCAGCATATTGCTAAAGATAACTTTCCAAGCAATGTATAGCTACAGCTTGTTTTTACACACCTGGATTACTTTAAAGACATGTTGTAACAATTCTAATGAAGACTCATCTGTGTTGGTAAAATCCATACATTTTGTTCCAACACAAGGAAGACCCTTACCATAAATTTTCAGTCAATCTCGCCAACATGCAATCTTCCAGCGACGTTTGATTCACTCCTGACGTCACTTCCTATTTCCTGAATGTCAGCCCAGTGAATCAGTCATCTGATGAAGGTCGACGAGTTCGACTGAAAATTCGTGGAGTGTCTTCCTTGTGTTGGAACAAAGCTCAAACTTCTCAACTATGTTGGAACAAGCTGAGGACATACATCTGCTTGGAGATCAGGTAACTATGGCACATGTCATCTAGTAAAAAAAAAACTCTGTGTAATGAGTCTCTTGTTGGTACAAACACATGGTACAAAATGTAAAAGCTGCCAGGTTTACACTGTTGACAACACCACCACTGTGGTCCTCACATGCTAGAACTTCTCAACTTTAATTTGTAAGGACCTTGGGAAAGTGAAACATCAGATTTCAAAGTTAAAGTCAAGAGTTGCATATTTCTTGCATCTCTTCATACTATGGTATATTACTTTCTGTGATACTTTTATAATAGAGAGTTTTAAGTTGGGTAGATGTTCCAAATTCCCGAGGTCTTTCCAAGTTCTAAGTCATTGTTAAACCCATGATTAACCTTTCATGTAACCAAGGAGCTTTTATCATAAAAGCTCTTTGATGTAACTTACAAATAACAGGAATACCACAGTAGAAATTGGGAACAGCTTTTCAGCCACGATCAAATACTAGATGTGAAATAACAATTACACAAGGATGAAATGAGTCTTAAAGCCCTAAAATGAGTTTTTTCTATCAAAAATCCTTTACCTCATGTTATGCATGGCGTATACATGGTAACCTTAGTCCATATGGACATAAAATGCCCTTGTTCACCTGATAGACATATAATGTATACATCAATAATATTCTGTCAATTTTGAGCAAAATGGTAAAAAAAGCTCCTTAATCTAGACAAATATTGAACTGCAAAAAGGTACGTGAAAGCAAGTTGTATCAGTCAATTTTCTAGAAATTCAAAAGTTCTGCTACCTCTACACGATAATGTTTTCTTATGTTTCAATTCGTGTGACCTCTGTAGCAAAACACTTTGCAAAAGACAACATGATAACTAGGTATTCCAACCAAAATTTCAAAAGTATTATACAATATTAGTTTTTACTGTTTCTGAAAGAGCTAATAAAGAGAATTAAAATGCTTTTTAAATGAAGCAAATATCTTAAGCGGTTGCTGAGATATGGCTCCTTGAAGTTTCCAAAATCTGCCCTCCGGAATGGCCGGCCGCGCGATAAATTACAAAAATTAAAAAAATAGCTTTTTTAAGGGGTGATAAAAAGGTAAGTGAAGGCTGAAAAGCTTATTTTATCTTATTTACTTGTAATATGCACTACATAGAAATATTCTACAGGATTCCAGACATTAATATCTTTTTATTATGTTTTTACACAGGGTCAAAGTATGCATTTTGCAACAAATTACTCAGGTGGCAGCGTGACCTTTGACCCCTGGGGAAGGAAAATTCCTCCAAAGTTTACACACTTGTATCTCTTGACAGGATTGACCATATCTTCCAATATTTCACATAAAACAGCACCCAGTGGTGTTCTTTCACACAATAACAGTCATGTTATCTGTACTTCATAAGAAAATGAGTAAATTTGGGTATATATACACACATTTTTGATTGCGTTCTATGGTATTTTGCGGGTGAGTATACTATACGGTGCACTGTACTAGACCGAGTACCATACTTAATATACTTTTACAATGTACAGCATTATGTTATTTCCTATTACCAAAGAATGTCACATCCACAGAATGTCAACAATGGTAACTTCTTTAATAAGAAGGTCAACTTGGTCAAGGTCAAAGGTAAGATTGCATGAACATCTCGCATTATTTGATGAGGCACAATGTTACACTGCATCATTAGCATAAGTTCACAATTGCACAATACATGACAGATGTTAGTACTATAAGAAGAAGAGATAAAATAATGATAGATAGACAATGTAAACACTGAACTTATCATGACAAGGTAAACATTTTTCAAGGTCACGTACAGGCTATTTTCTGTAAATGTACATAGATTTCTTGGAATTTGGATGTGTTACTTCCCGATAATTCTTACAATCAGTAATTATCACCGGTATCATAGAAAGTACACAAAGTTTTGCACAAAAAAACAGGCCTACTTATCATTTTCTGTGGCACTAACTGTTCTGTGCCTTCTTAACAAACTTAACACTTTTATTTAGTTAAATTGGCAGCACAACTAGTTAACTTTACATTTGTCCTACACCATCCAATACATGCGTATCTCGCTCTACTTATTGGTACTACAACCTAACATTACATTCTTCAAGTTTTTTCTCTGCTGGTCTTTTATCAGCCACATCCCGGATTAGATAGAATATTCCTCCTAATAAACAATTAAACTTTTAGTTTTATTATTGTGTCTACCATGGTGATGAATGATGATGGTCATCTTTCTGCGGCGAAGACGTCCTACCCAAGTACCACACCGTTACTACGGTGATTTGTAGTTACAGTTCTTTTGTATGACGTAATAAAGTGGTTATAAAGAAAGAATCAGACTGACACATGCATGTAACTGAATTCTATATAATACAATGTACATCAAGAAGATTTGAAGTTAAAATAGATTAAGATTAGATAAATTCCCAAAACCGGATGGAAGAAGGTAAGTCAGTAAGTGTCAATTTGCTTCTACACCATCTTCTACGACTGAACCTGGGTACCAAGTGGGCTTGTCTTGGAGGTCGCCATTACCAAACTGTAGAGACAAGAATATAATATTGCAGGTAAGTACTGCAGATTTATGATCTTTACTTAACAAAATAATCCAGACGTGCAAAGTCAAACAAAATGCCACATGGCACAAAGAGCACTAGCCTGAACAATCTGGTTGTAACAAACTTACTTCACAATGAAAATGAAAATGCCATAAGTATCTTTTTTAATTGGGCATAGCTTCCCCGGCTGACCTTAGAACAGGTGGCCACACAAGTGAAAAAATACACTTGGTATTTTGGACTCGGAACGAGGCAAGAAATGATTTGACGAATAATAACAATGACATTGAAAATACCATTGATTTCTTATTTTGAAAAAAAATTGGGCATAGGTTCCCCGGCTGACCCCTAACCGGGGGCCACGGTTGCCTCAAGTTCAACAAGTAAAAAAAATACACCATGGTATTTTGGACTTGGAACAAGGCAAGAAATGATTCACACAAATAATCATATTGAAAATGTCGTTATTTATTTTGATTTTTAAAAAATTGGGCATAGGTTCCCCGGCTGACCCCTAACCGGGGGCCACGGTTGCCTCAAGTTCAACAAGTAAAAAAATACTCTGTGGTATTTTGGACTTGGAACAAGGCAAGAAATGATTCACACAAATACTAACGATATTGAAAATACCATAAATTATTTATTTTGAAAAATTTGGGCATAGGTTCCCCGGCTGACCCCTAACCGGGGGCCACGGTTGCCTCAAGTTCAACAAGTAAAAAAAAATACACCATGGTATTTTGAACTTGGAACAAGGCAAGAAAATTTATGATTCACAAGGCCAATTTCACATAACAAGAAAGAAAGAAATAGAATGATTAACAAATCTAAAACTGTAATGTTTTACATTGTCTCATGACTTAAAAACATGGATAAAGACATGATTTTGCATTGCTAGCATTGTCTATAGACAAAAAAAATGGTGAAAACAAACAAAAACAAAGAAAACATTTTCTTCCTTGAGGACACAAAAGTACCCCATCCCAAAACAAACCTACAATTTGCAGACACTAAAAATTCATCAAAGTATTTTACCTGGAAATTCCTGCTCTATAGCGTCGAAAAGGATCTTTTTGTGCCGCTTCAGTCACATAACTTCTATTTGTAAGAGGCGCGCGGCCGAACTTCGGCGCGTCAGGATTGCGCGGCCGGCCAAACACGGCGCGCTCGGGCCGACCTCGCCAGGAAAACAAGCTTCGCGATCCGCCGGCGTGCATGCAATAGACATGCCGATTACATCAAAACGTAGCCTATTTTTTTGTCGTCATTTGGACAGGGGTGACAACCGGCAAGAATAAAATTTTTGCGGAGATTTTTACAATTAAACATCGATCAATCACTTCAAGTGGAATTTTTACCGGCAAAAAATAAAAGTTGACAACTGTCACCGGTATCATTTTAAAGCTCGTAATCTGCTCTTTGCAATGACACTACTTTCATTCTGCTGCGGTCTAAGACGGCGATGCGCAAGCGCCGTGAACGCAGCGTAGCGAGCTGGGGGAGGGGGGAGGTTTCGGGCCCGTGTTTTCCAACCCCGGCCGAGGGGCGCACGGCGCGCCGTTTTCATCGGCAAATTTTTGGCGTTTTGGACATTTAACAGACCGAACAAACATATCACACGAAAGAGAAACTTATATGCTTTATTTTTATGGGTAAATATGCCTCTAGGAGTGAATACTTTTTGTGCCGCGAGTGTGGGAAGATGGTAAGAAATTTACCGATCGCCATGCGGCAGGACGTTTTCGCGGTAGCGTTGGAATACCTATGATAACTTAGATCTGTGATCATCTTCATCTTCAGCACAACATATCAACTTACATGAAAATTTCTCTAGTTTCAAGGTGAAAAATGTAGCCATTACTCTTACAGCGACACAAACTCAGAATATTGATACAAAGATCACTATTACAACTATGTTTGTTTGTTTTGTTTTTTCTATCAAATCTACAAACGTTTTACAAAATGGCAGTTTTTTTTAGTCACAGTCACATAACACTACAAGGGTGAAGGATCTAGCTGCTGGATGATTTGTGATTGTTTTTATTAGTCTTTACCACAGTCAAACCTGTACAAGTGACCTCCCCTACATATAGACCACCTGGAAAATGTGACCACTTTGTGATGGTCTCTAAGATAATTTTACCCTCTGTCGCAAGCATCAAGAATCCTGCCTATAGTGAAAAATTTGTTGGTCTACTTGGACAACTTTGACCAGGGCTCTAGCCAGCTCGAAATTTTTTTCCGTCAGCCAATTCCCATTGTCGCGAAAACACTATTCCAGGAGTTAGAGAGACTGAACTGAGACCTTGTGTGATTATCGTATGCGAAAGGGCACCGACACACATTGTCAACAATCATAGCAATAGCAAAACAAACAGTGTGTGGCTTTTACGGCCGTGGACGGCGTCCCCAAGCCGCCTGTAGCTTCCACCAAGGAGCTTTTATCAAATTTTTGTCCGTCAAGGTTGACGGATTGGCTTTAAAATTTTTCCGTCAAACGCGGCAAATTTCCGTCAATTGACGGAAAAACGGACGCTGGCTAGAGCCCTGACTTTGACTGTAAAAGAGTTGCAGTTCTTGAACTCACATCTAGGACAAAGTCTGTATAAACTTGTACAGTCCTCTTCTGGCCTGGCAAGACCAGCACAACAGATTATCTCTATCAACTTATGAAACATTTGACAGATTGATTAATATATTGATCTTACATGTTAACACCTCACTGGCAGTTCATTAGTGATGTTGAATGTGTAAAACAGAGCACCTTGTCATACCACAACATCATCAATATCACAGTCTTCTTTATCAACCTCTCACAGTCATAAGGTTCACATCATGTGCTTGGCAGGAGTAATACAAATGTCATATAAAGTCATCATAAATTCTTTCTGCATGTTCAAGAAAATGACTACCGGTACCTACAATTGAAGTATACCAAAAAACAAACATCCTATAGATGGAAGACCCTTTTTAACACTTGTAAAAAAGAAAAAGAAAGATACAAACCACTTTTAACGACTGAAATGTGACACTAAAAATACAAGGGTGGGCTTGAATTTCTTTACAATAACAATTGTACATCCAGTTTGTCATCCAAAGCCCCCCATAAACAGGTTTATGACTCATTTTGTACAAAACATCTACACTGTACATCACCAGTTTCTTTGGAATTATAATATAACTCACTACTACTAGAGCTACAAAATGTAGTACATGTTACAAAGTACATTAACTAGGACTACTCTATCATACACTACTTGAACATGATAGTCTTTAAATATGTCACATTTGGTCACTCCAGATCAACATAAAATTCATGTAACAGATACTCTATCCAGCGTCAGATCGCCATTAAAGCTGTTGGTAAAACGGCCAGAAAATACTCGGACAGTTACTTCATTTTGACATACTGACCACTAGACTTGACCTATACTAGCATAGAACCTACAGTGAAGAAATGCTGATACATGTACATCTTTACAGTCTATTTATGATGTTATCTTGTAGATGTGTGAATGTTTACAATTTATTAAGGGGTCAGTCTTTAACTTTAATTTCATTATCTTACACAATAGCCTACAATTCATGTGAATCAGTGTATAGGTGTAAAACCGATGCAAGTATCTAATAGAATGCAAAACCATTTCAATCTTTAACATCTTTAAGTTATTCATTCTCTCATAGAAACCTGCATTTTCCAGCATGTCTTTGCTGTTGTGAGGCTTGCTGTCATTGGTTGGCCTTCTACTAGGCTGGCCTGGATTGGCTGATTGCCAGGCTTGTTGTGATTGGTTGGTTGGGTATCAAGCTTGCTGTGATTGGCTGTCTGCATGGCTGGTGTTGCATAGTTGTTCCAACTCGATGAGGTAGTCAGCCAACACATTCTAGCTGCCACCTAAACAAACAGAACACTAGATTCATGAAAGATTTCATTTCGTAAATAAGTCAAACTTGACCGTGATCATTCAAATCAGGTGTTCCGGACCGGGTGATAACTTGGGTTATCGCGCTGGATTCTACTGTTATCAAAGAGGCTTCCATAGAATAATTTGAATACACTTTACATAGGTGCAGGCACAGAGGAATGATACTGACAGAAACATTAATAATAATACACTTCACAAAATATTTACTTTAAGTTTAACAGTAGAAGCAAGTTTATTGCACAACGGATTACACCGCACTTCTATTTATTGCACTGAATCCCAAACCGGTGCGGCCAGCTGGCCAATTTTGCATTATTGCACCACCCTGATTATTGCACGAAATATGCTGGCAATGGGGTGACTGTGCAATTAAATAGCTTCTACTGTACTTCAGGCATCCCATGCTTTCGAGACAATCTCAAATCAAATATGCTGCTGATTCCATGATTTAACACAGCTGATTTCAACCTACCTTTCTTCTGTCATCTCGGCCTGTTGCTGTAGTCAGGGAACCCTGGGAAGGGAGCCATGGGTTTGTTCATTCCCATCATGCCATAGGGCTGCAGCAGAGGAGGCTGTGGTCCCACACTGTGAGAACACACACAAGATCAAGAGAGTTGTTTTCCAAAGTTGAGAGTTTCCAAAGTTGTGTAAAGTTGAGAGCCCTAAATTTTTTCTTAGAATTCTTTTTTTTACCGGAAAGAGCAGGACTCCTTCTATTGTGCAATCTAGGCAAATGCAAAACCATTTCAGTGTTTAACTTCTTATTCATTCTGTCATAGAAACCTGCTTTTTTTCCAGCATGTCTTTGCTGTTGTGAGGCTTGCTGTTATTGGTTTGCTGTCACTGTGAGGCTTGTTGTCAAGTGATTCAAGTACTGCAACATGTGGATTGTTCTCTGAAAACACTTCAATGCAACAGTTACTCTTCATATTTTGCTCCAAAGAAATTGCACATTTTTGATGAGCATGAGCAATTTCTATCCCTAGTGTCAAACTATGGAGAAAAAGATATGCATTTTCATCACAACCTGCAAACTGACACAGGAAGGAAAAGGAGAAAACTTGAGAACTTTGATGACTCTAGAAGCATTTCTGTATTCCTTTGTACAGCTAGTAACTTTCAAGTCAAGATGTTTAAGTTATATAGGTTTCTATAGTTTTCTCCCGTTTCCCTCCTTGAAGCCAGTTGGACAGTTCACCGACACCTCACCTGGAAGGGACCGGCACCCACCTGGCTGACATCGGTGAGCTTACGGCACTAGGACGCAGGGGGGCGTTCTTCAGGGGGGGCATTGGAGGAGGGTGCAGGTTAGGAGGGGGCTGCCCAGGAGGTGGCGGGGGAGGGGGTAGGCTGGAGCTGTTTGAAGAGGGTGGAGGGGGTGGTGGGAGGTGAGAGGGGGGCATACCGGGAGGCGGAGGGGGAGGGGGGAGCTGCTCGTGGGAGTGGGTCGACATGCTGGGAGGGGGGAGAGTGATCGATGGAGGGGGGACGGAGTAGAAGTTCTTCCCCAGGGAGGTGTTGTAGAAGGCAGGGGAGGAGGAGGAGGAGGGAGGGGGGAAGGCGGAGTGGAAGTGAGGCTGGAACCCTGGCTTAGTGAGCTCCATGCTGTCAGCCTGGTACGGTCTCATCCCGCCAGGCGCCGCTAGCGCTCCCACCGGCGCGTATCCGGACGTCCCGAACGCTCCCGGGTGCGGTATGTTTGGGTACATGGAGCCGCCGGCAGATGTAGACATGGGGGGCTGATTCTGCATGAAGCCCGGGCTGGGACTGTTGTTGTCTTGGAAGGACTTGTCGCCCTTTTGCCACGGCTTCTTCTGTTTGAATTTCTTGATTTTCCCGAACTTCCCCTCGTGTGCGGGTCCACCCCCGCGCCGGTCTCGATTCTGCCAGGGCCGCTTACCCTGCTGGTACTTCCTACCTGCAAAATAAACAGAACCTTCCATCCAGTTTCTCTCAGAGTCAGGCCTTAGATAAGTTGGGTTGCTTTTGAGAAGTCGCAGTAGGATATTCAAAGATGAGTGTTATTGAGTATGACAGATATTGAAGTCACAGAATACAGAGATCTGTAACACTTCTTGTCTTCACTCCCATTTTTTTTTGTAACGATTCTTAAAATTAACAGTCCAAATCACTAGCCTGTGGAGGCAGACGACTAAATTCAGTTTTGAATTTTTGTATCTTAGGCTTAGCAATGGACAACAGACAACGAAAAATGAACACAATGAAGTGCAGTGAAGGTAATGATGAGGCCACACCAATTTGATTTCTTGGTTCTCAGAAAGTGAAAATACTGCAAGCATATATCATAAAAGCAACAGGCTGAGAGACAGGCTTGAATCTGACTGTATTCATTTCATGAAAATGAGTGCACCAAGGCATAAACCTGGTCTTTGGGCTTTGTTTTCATTATATTTTTTTCAAGTTCAGCATCTTTTTCATTTTCCTAAAATCTAAGAACCAAGAAGTTAAATTGGTGTGGCCTGATGATAACATACCATAAGTCAGCAATGAACAACAGGCAATGAAAAATCAATACAATGACCTGTCTCAGTTTATACTTGAGTGCAGTAAAGGTTATGATGATGATGATGATGATGATGATGATGATGATGATGGTGATGATGATGAGTAAGTCCTACCTTTGTCCCCTGACGGGTGCCTGAACCCCCGCTGGAATCTGTTATTGGGTGAGAAGTTCTGCCCACCACCACCAGCACCTCCGCCGGAACCACCACCGTTACCATGGTGACCACCACCGCCACCTCGGTACATCCCAGCGGTACCCCGCTCCCCCCACATGAACCCTTCCAGCTTCATGCCACGGTCATGTCGCTCTGCTGGGGCAAAAACACACGACTGTAGACAGGACCATCTCCTGAGTGCTATAGTTCCCCCTATCCTCCTTCCATTTACACTGTAGACAGGACCATCTCAAAGTGCCACAGTTCCCCACCCTCCTTTCATTTACACTGTATACAGAACCATCTCCTAAGTGCTGTAGTTCCCCTATTCTCCTTTACTTTACAATGTATACAGGACCATCTCAAAGTGCACAAATACAGGACTGTAGACAGGACCATCTACTGAGTGCTATAGACCCCCTATCCTCCTTTACTTTACAATGTATACAGGACCATCTCATAAGTGCTTAAGCTCCCCCCACACTCTTTTCATTTACATTCTAGAAGAATGTTTCTTCTTGAACTACTTGTACCAGTTGTACATGTTTAAAAGCAACAGCTTTCTAAATGGGAAGTGTGTGGCTACAACTGTCTTACTGAGGAGGAAAGCTGATTTTTCTGGTGTAAAACAGTGTTAGAAGGCCGAAACCACACCTTTTTCACCCACAAAAAATTTCCCATACTAGTCAGTTCCCAAAGTCGCTACAAGACATTCGACGCAGAGAACTTGATACCTGTACTACTTATCACTTTGTTATTACTTATTACTGTATCACTCTGGCCTTGAGTTAGCCTGTTAGCTTCCAACTTTGACCTTCACCCTCACCTTCCACCTTAAACGCCAGCTCCCTCCCATCCCGCCACCTGTACGGCTGCCCCCCCTGGCTCCACTCTTCAGGGGGGTAGTTGGTCGACGTACCGTCCTCGGGAATGTCTTCCTCCGCTGTGTCCGTCTCTGACTTGAAGTCCACCTCTTCTGTCTTGACCTGCGGGTCAGCGCCCTGTAGGTCATTGCCCCCTGCCTTACCCTGTGCAGCCTGGTCCTTAAATTGGAAAAGGGAAAACAAAATCTTTGGCTTCAACCATGGCCATTTCTTTGTAAATCCCTATCAAATCAACATCCCTATGATCTGAGTGTTGGGAGATACTTAGCACTTCAATGTGGAAAAACACTGATAAGAAAAGACATTCGTTTAGACTGAAGACTTCTTGACCTACAAGCTAGTATTCTTCAATATTCCAAGTCAGAGATATTTTGAAATTTAAGTATAACAAAGTTTAACAGTCTTAAGCAAACTTTTGTTGAACCAAATATCAGGAGCTGGATAGACCTGCAATACCTGTTTGTTCTGCTGGGAGGCGTCTGTCTCCTTTTTCTTGCTTGCAGCAGACTCCTCGTTGTCAGACAACTCAGGGGAGGAAACCATCTCCCGTAGGTCAAAGTCCTGGCGATAACAGAGTGAAACAAATAAGTGAGATATTCCTCAGGAAAACAAATTTTCCTTGAGACAACCAGTCCACAACCACAGGTTTAAAAGATTTTAAACAACTGTTTCCAATTTTAGACTAAAATTCAAGTTTAACTTAGTTGCTAACAAACTTCATATATCAATATCAGAAAAACGTTTTTTTTTCTTGTTTTTGACTTGCTCTTAATTTTTTTGATACCTCGGATGATGACAAGTTTTAACTGCTGGGCAATCCATAGTTATACCTTTTGTCAGTGACACTGTTCATCAGTTTGAATGTTTATCTAAAACGTCTGACCGTTTCCAAAATCATATCCAGTTGCTTGGGTAACTGCTATTTGGCATATCTTATTACCTGGATGTCTACCCTTCATCGAAGTGTACTTGAGTAACTGCTTTTTGAGTGATTGGAAACTTACCTGGCTGTCATGATGCTCCTTCTCGTGTTCAGAACTCTTCCGACGACTCCGGTCCAGCTCCGACGACGCAAACGCCATGAGCGCGTCAAACCCGCTGCTGAGCTGGGCCTGCCACTTCTTGGTGTTTGGGGAGATGGTGTGCTTCGATTGGTCGTCATTCTCGGCCACAACCATCGCAGATTCCTTGGGCAGCGACGGGGGCTTCTTTCCCGGGGTCAGGGGTCGTTTAGCCTTTTCTACGCTGCTGGAACTGTCACACAACAAGTAGGACAACAATTAAATGACTGCTGCTGAGAAACTGAAAAAATGAAGCAAAGTCAATTTGCCATTAGTTGTTGACTGTCAAATATCAGCTTTCCTTAGGCTTTTCATGATGACATCTTCATTTTTACCCAATGGTTGTCTGATGTACAAGTGTATGCTGAATCCTACAAACATACAAACCTGGTCTTGTCTTCAGGACTGTCCACTGCACCCTTCTCCTGTGCCTGTGCTTTTGCCAGGCTGCTGATGACAGTTTGTCCAGGCACTGTCCTGGAGGACACCTCTGCCACTGGTGAATCACGGGCAGACTCGGGGGACGAGATGGCCGTGATCTCCAGCGGTTGGTTGATGTTGGTTACGATGTTCGCGATGGCTGTAGGCAGGTCCTCATTTTTACCTTCGCTGCTTGCACCTCCCTCCAGTTTAGCATTTTCCTCAGTTACCTTATTTTTGTGATTGGCTGTTGAGGTAGGAGAGGTAAGTACAGGCGGAGCAGCAGACACTGCCGGCTTCTTGCTACCGCTGTCCTGCGCGGGGGACCTCTGCCGCTTTCTCTTTTTCCTCCCCTTTGGTTCTGGAGCGGGTGTTGTGTCTGTTCCAGTTTGCTTGGAGGCCACGACACACGCAGTGTTGACCAGGACGCTGGGGTTGTTTGGGGCGTTCACGCCACAGAAAATCTGAGGGCCAACGTCCCCTGGGTTTACACCAGATGTACCGTTGAAGACCGGTCTCTTGGCTTGTTCTAGGCTGGAATACATCATAGGATTCACAAACCCTTGTCCACCTGCGCCCCCTACCATGTTGACTGAGTAATGCAGAGTCCCGAAACCCATGGAGGTGGGAAGGGTGGTTGTGGGGGTTCCATCGGACCTCGCAAACTGAGCAGCAGATTGGCTGGTGCTAGGCGACCGCTCTCTGGAGACCAGCTTGTCGATGCTGAAGGGGGACACCCCTCCTCGGGGGCTGGGGGTGTTCCTCGGATAGCTGCGCGACGAACTCACACTACTGTTACTGTGAGGACGGTCTCCCCCCATTGCTGCCTGGCCACCAGGAGAAGCTGTCCCTGCTTCGGTGCTAGGGAAGGTGCTCGAGTTCTTCCTCCCTTTGGCTTTCCCTTTCGGGGACTTACTCCCCTGTCCCTGCTGCCCTACCTCCTTCGGAATGGTACCTTCCTTCTCGGCAGCATCCAGGTTTGCCAGGGGAATGCTCACCGGCAGTTTCGGGGGGTCCACGCTCTCCAGCGGGATGCTGATTGGCAGGCTGAACCCTGCGACCGGAGGGCTGACCGGACTGACGGGGGAGATGCGCCCACCCATGTAGGACGCTGCCCCCTCCACGGGCTGTTTAGCCCCGTCCCCCTGGCTCTGAGAGGGAGGGGAGGGGCGGTCCCCCTCCTTTGGCTCCCTCTGCAGAGCTGGCCCCAGCAGATCCACACAACCTGCTAACCGTGGTTCCTGTAAAAAGCACAAAACACACATATTTGCTTATTTGTTTCATTGAATTTAACACAGAGTGAATGAGGAGGGGGCAAAACAGGTGCGAATGCACCTTTGCAAGTTGTACTCCCGCACATATAAACATGAACTGCACAGTTAAGTTTCCAATAGCATAAATGAATACTAACAACATAAATAAGTATACAGGAAATATAAAGCAAGGTATTATCAGAATATAAATATACATGAGATATAACAGAGTCAGGAACAGATAAAACAAATAATCAGAGGACATGCACAACTATGCACAAAACAGGTAAGTAAAAAAAGATCCAGGACAACAATATGGATACAGAAACAAACAAACCATACAAAGAGAAACAAACTACTAAATGTACAAAGCAGAGTAAGGAACAGATAAAACAAATAATCAGAGAAACGGTAGTTTGGGTGCAAACATCTTATTACTTTATTCTTTAATTCTATTATCTACTTTGTTTTACTTATCAGTTTTGTAGTTTTCTCATTAGTGTCAATTGCTTCATGCCATGCATGTGCAGTATATGTTCCCTTTTTTTAAATCAATAAAAAACTATTTATAAAAAAGAACTATGTACAAGAAATATGGATACAGAAACAAACCAAACCACGAGGAACAAACAACTATATGTTTACCTGAGAGAAGTGTTTCCTGAGAGCGAGCTTGGCGGGGGAGTAGCGTCGGTAGTCAGGCAGCGGGCTGCCCTGTCTGGCAGGGTGGGGGGACAGCTGCTTCCCCACCCCTCCTCCACTCCGGTCAGGACTCAGGCTCTCCAACCCTCCTGGAGGAAATACACACCCTTGTGAAAGCTTTGCTACACAAGAAATAAGACTCCACAAGACAATGCCATCTAAAACTAGGAATCCTACTGGATACACCAACTACTGGAACATTTACATACAGAAGGCCTGAACCAGGCGTCCTTAGAGATCACAAGGGTTTGATTATGACCGTCACCCAAAGAACACACACTTGTTGGAGTTCAGGCCTCTTCTTTAGCTCTTTACCTATGACTAAGTGATAGCTATGGTGGCTCCTTCTATATGGCTAAAGACACAAAATGTTCCCTTACCTGTCAGGGGAGATGTCAGCTTTGCTGTTGCCATAGCAACAGAAGCACTGGTGGACACATCATTGGCAAGTCTTCTGCAAGAACAAAATAAACATGTTGCAAGGATAAGCTTTGGCATTTCTCCCCAAGATTTAGAAGACTTAGTTTACAAATTTATTCTATTCATTCATTTCTTCTTTATCTAGCTAGGGTGGCCCATCTCAGTGGAATGGCTTAATTGGCATTCTACTTGTCAATGACATATATCACACTTACAGTGTTCTAGCCAGCCTGAAACTTTTTTTGTCCCCTGAACGGAAATCCTGTCAAGCTCCAGAGGCTTCCACATGATCATCCGTGGAAATTTTTTAAATCTAAGACCTTTTGAAATGCTATTTCCTGCATTTTGAGGGGCAAATTTTGCTGGAAGAAAAGACTCAGCTTGGTTCAAATGATCTTCAATGGCATATGCAAAATTCCATTTGTTTGATATCTCTACATGTCGATTTTTGTCCATCACAGAGGATGGAATGGGCAAAGTTTTTGTCCATTCCAGCTGCAAAATGGACGGAAGGACGGATGCTGGCAGAGAAATATAACATGGTTCTCACTTTTCCTGCTCCCCATCTGCTGTCTCACCCTCCTGGTCCTTCCCAGCATGCTCTGCTGAGTCCTTCTCCGACCCGCCCTTCTGCAAGGTCGCGACCTCTGTCTCCAGCTGGTTGGTGAGTTTCTTCAGACGTTTTCTCTCCGCCATGGCCGCCATGATCTCCTGCATCACCGCCTCACGGGTCACACCGTTTGGGTCCTGGAATTTATAACATGGACAAGGTCAAACAAGTTTTCTAAAATTTACTTTCAGGCAAGTACATAAAAAATTTAAGTAACAATTTACTTGCCCGATATTTTAAAAAAAAAATTTCCAAAGAGTGAGCCTAACTCTGAGAAACAAACTGACATCCCATGTGTTGGAGTCCTGGGGGAGAAAACAGTCATATATGCTCTGCCGTCTTTGTCATACGGCCTCATGTCATCTGTATCTGTATTATTGTTATACCTTAAGTTTAACATCAGTCCTCAACACAGAAGTTACTTCCATTAATTTCCATTGAATCAATGTCATCCGTGCCTCTGACTTATGACCTCTATCTCATGACCTGACTGTTACATCTCGAGTTACATCTTGACTCCATCCATAGGTGACCAGATGAACCCTGACCTATGACCTGACCTTTTTGTTGTTGTCTGCCTCCAGTTTGTCGATGTCCTGCTGCAGCTGCTGTGCCTTATAACTTCACTACATGAACTCTATCTCATGAGCTGACCATTTTATCTTGACTGCTTCTGGTCATTGACCTTTCTTGATGAACCCTGACCTATTACCTATGACCTGACCTTTTTGTTGTTGTCTGCCTCCAGTTTGTCGATGTCCTGCTGCAGCTGCTGTGCCTTCTGGTGCAGCTCCCTGTTCCGCACCACCTCCTTCTGGGACAGCGTCAGGATGTCTGCAGCTGACTTGATGCCCAGCTGAAGGCAAGAACAGATAACTCATGTAAATGCAGGGTCCAGTACAGTTGAGCATAAGGGGCCCCTACGCAGGCTTTTAGCTAGGATTTTATAATAGGGAGTCCGAACTTGTTGGTGAGTCACGGTGACTATTGTAGGCGGATCCGGGGGCATCCACCTTCCATGGTGCAGAGTTTTTGATGATTTTAAGTTAAAATAGCGCATTCTAAGGCATCCCAAGAGGCAAAAATACTGTTCCAGAGGTCACAGTAGAAGACTTTGACCACAGATCACCTGGTAGCATCCCTGGTCAATCAGAATTTCATGCTTGTCAGACGATTTTCTCTCCAGTATAGGGCGTCCAGGGGCATCAAATTTCTTGTTATTCTAAGAAAAGTGCGTCCAGATGACGCGTTGATGCATGCCTGGCTAAAAGCCTGCCCCTACGCTTTGTTTTGGATCCCCTATGCTGTGTTTTAAGCAGCATTAAACGTCCAAAAGTATTCTTCAAAACTTTTCTAGTTGTAGAATATTGATTTGTCTTTAAATGCTTGTACTTCAGTCAAAAAGAATTAAGGCTGCAAGTGTAACTATTGTTAGACCAGATTGACTTTGAGGTATTGAAAATTTGCCCTTCACTGCCCTTGCACCTATGTTCACTTAAAGTAAAAACTTATACTTTGATCCCAGAATCAGCTACCATTGTGTACAGTAATCTAAAACAGTACATGTCACACTTCATTGTCAATACAGTCTACTTCTGCTCTTATTGTCATCATTATTCACTCATAATAAGTTTCCCATTTCTTGTTCATAAAATTTTAGTTTACACTCTTCTAACTTTAAAAAGACAGCAGCTGACCTCCTGTAGTCTGGTGGACAGCAGCTTCTTGCCTTCCCCCAGCAGCTGTTCAATCTGCTGGCTCAGCTGGCTGGCCTTGGCGGTCAGCTGCTCCTGTCGGGCCTGCGGACACAAAATAGACTGGAGGTTATCATCCACTTTGAAGGAGTGCAACTATGGCATGTTTAGAATACAGAGGTTCAGATACAGGTCAGAAAGTACTGTAAATGCAGAAATGTTCGCGGTGGATTAATGTTCGCATTTTTCGCGGTGGCCACTTTACCGCGAATTTAAAACCTCCGCGAACATTTTTTCATGGTAGTAATAGACTACAGTGCATGGTGCTACCGCGAAATTAAAACCACCGCGAAAAGTCATTTTTCCCGCTACCGCGAAATTAAATCTCCGCGAACTTAAATGCATTTACAGTAGATATTCTTGTCAGGAATAGCAACTCATAAAGTTCCATGACTCATTTGAGAGTAACAGAAACGACCAAAACGACCAGACTTGAATCATGCAGTAGCTCCCACTATTATGCATTTAGTACATTTTGTACCATGTATGTGTAAAATATGTGTATGCACTTATTAGGACTTTAAATGATGCAAACTGTACCTCTGTTATATATTTTGTTTGACCCTTACATGTACCTCTTTCCTCATAACTTCACTGAAAAGTAGCCTGTGGGCCAATTTGAGCCTTCACCAATAAACAAAACAAACAAAGTAGTGTATATTACCTGTTTTACCATCCTATATATTTCATATAGAAAATCTTGATAAAGTGAACCCTGTGAGTTTGTTTCCTACCTTTTCCTGCTGTATTTCCTGCTGTAGATGCTGCTTGTAGTCTGGTGTCCGCATGTAGGCCAGAAACTGGAGGTACTGCATCTTGAAAGTTTCTGTGTATAGCAGAAATTGGAACATGTTTACAGGGATGTTCTGTTTTAGATAGAAAATGACCTATAGATTGAGTTATTGTGGCATGTCACAACCTGTCATTTAGTGTTTCATAAGATATCCAAAGAATTACTGACATAGGAGAAACATGTCCTAAGTTGTAGGACTGAAAACCTTACGCTGATTACCAAATTTGTGATGAAGACAAAGGAAAAATTTATTATTATTATTACTTTTTTTCAGACAACTAAACCGTTCGTGCTATTTCAAATCCATTCAGCAATTACATTTATTTTTCATTGCACAGATTTCTTGTTATTCATTCTATGCAACTCCCTCCTCCATGACAACTTCACTCACCCAGCAAACGTTGCAGAGCGGGAAAAGCCTGCTCCACCATTGGCTGCTGCTGAAGACGATATGGGTGAGGCGGGAGGGTGAAGGGAACCGTCCGATCATACGGACTTGTCGGCCCGCGGTCGTGCTGAGCACCTGGGATTACACAGGGAAGAAATGATGGAAAGTCACTCACTACAGAAAACTGGAAAGCTTATCTCTTCAGGGTTGGACAAGTTTTCTAAGATTGACTTGTCCTATCGGGCAAGTACTTAAAAAATTTACTTGCCCGAACTAACTTTTCACTTGCCCGAAATCTAAATGACATTTTTCTATGTACATTCATGGCCTTCAATGGAATTCTTGTTATTGGCTCTATTTTCTGTGTTAATCAATGCTTGATGTCATGACTTTGAAAAGTAGCAAGTACATCAAAATCTCACTCAATGGAGAAAAGCTAACTTGTCCGATCGGGCAAGTGGGGAAGGACATGCACTTGCCCGATTGGCATTTTCACTTGCCCAGGACTATAGGGCTTGTGGACTTGTTTATCCCTGTCTCTTACTAGCAATATAAGAGATAATGCAAAGTGTCAAGTTCTACAGGTGAATAGATAGCCTGGGTACCAACCGTAAAGTAGTTTGCTCTGACATTTATTATACGCTATATACATTCGCTTCTCTGCTATTCCATTTTGGAACTTTTTTGTAAGGCCTGGAATATTTAATTCTCGTCCAAAGTTTGAAGTGCATTAATTGGTCCCATCCACGTAGTAGTTTGCTCCTATGTTCTCTTCAGCTACCCAAAAAACTTGGAATGGTTAACTGATCACTTTATTCAAACAGTTGTTGGAACGCCTGTTCCAATATGGTCTCTAGAATCCATTCCTTAATTCGCTCATTAACAAATGCCACCACCAAAAGATCTGAATATACAGTTCCCCAGCAGGTAGCAGAGTGAACATAGGAGAGAACTACTACTTGGATGGTACCCAGGTTATTAAATAGAGTAGTTATGACAGCAGATAACCTCCAACCCACCTTGTGGAGACGTGCTGTTTGACACAGTTTGAGCATGCAGCAGGTCCAGTGCAGCAGTTTTACATTTGGCAATCTTCTGCCTTCGCCGTGATTTACTGGATGGTTCGGCCGACTCCTCGGTCTCGTCAGTCTTCTTGGGGCGCCCTGGCCCGCGCTTGGCGGCCTGACGCTGCTTCCTCTTGCTACCCTTCTTCCTGTCGCCCTCGGCTTCAGGGGGGGAAGGTGGTCTCTGTAACACAGGTCAGAGGTGAGAGGTTAAATAAAACACTTGACCTCAAAAGTACCTGAGAATGGCAGACAATTCTGTGTAAACATCCCTCCAGCAAAACATCGGTGATTGTCTGAGATGATATTTATTTTTCTGCATGCTTCTGCAAATGACTTACCTCAACAACATTTAAGGTTCCCGGCAACCTATTTGATTTTAACACTAGTTCACCTTTATTTGCGGAGTAACCTTTATTCGTTGTACATAAAATCGGAGCATTTACAAGTATCAAGTCAACAGACGAGTGTTTCAGACTGGAATGCTATGAAAATATTGCAATTAAAAAACCAACGTTCGTCGATTACATATCTCTGAATATCTGGTTTTTGTTAACAACGGATATAGGTTGCCATGTGGATAAAGGTGAACTAGCGTTAATATGATTTTAATCCTAGATGACCCCTATTTCTACGATGCATTGATCTGACATGCCACTGCTGTTAAATCTTATTATACGCAACAGAGATACATGAGCGCAACTTGATTTTATGGCTGACATCTTTTTTGAGGCCTCAAATACAATATGTATTCCACCTTCATACAAATGTGCCTGTCTTTTACCTTATGGTACACATTTTTGGACTGATACTCTTAGAAATTCCTTCGTTTTTGTTCCAACAAAACAATGACTTTGCTGTAGCCTTTTAGTGGCGGAATGGTCATTTTCAGGTATTGCTGCAAGTTTGTTACATTTGCCAAGAAAGTTTTGTTTTCCAGTGTGTGTGTCTGTTTGTCTCTGAATAGCACAACTCAGACTAGCAACATTTTCAAGAGGAAAGAAAGTGACGTCATCCATAAAATCAATGTTGTGAAACCACATCAGGGATCTCTGTCGCTAGGCAGCATAAGCGGGGGTGTTAAGGGGTCCTGAGGAGTTCTGCGAAGGCATGACAACTTGTTCTGACACATACCCGTTCAGCCGGCATGCCCACTGACCCCCACATAGCCGGCCCCATCTGAGGAAGAACACATCAAGTCACACCCCTGGACACACAATGGTATGGTCCCAAACTACAGTCAGGTTTGTCTGATTCTCCAGACTGTTCCACTGAGGTTTGGGGAAGTTAATGTCTTTCACTTTTCCCATCCCGACAAAGATATTCCCATCACAAGCCACTTTAAGGGAGGTCCTCTAATTTCTGGGGTCTAATTCCACATTTTGTTCAAATAAATCTTTGCCAACCAATACAGACATTCTGCGATTATGTTATAGTTCATTTTCATGCAAAGGAATATAAAGTGAAATGTGACAATATCACAAAATGTTAATGTAAAATTAATGATATACATGTCCCTCAAGCGCCAAATAGAAACATAATAATTATGGTAAAAGCAAAGGGTGCAAAACAGATTATAAATTTGTATATGAGTTCTGCGTGAAACACAGTTATGGTAAAAGCAAAGGGTGCG
The DNA here is from genome assembly GCF_000003815.2 of Branchiostoma floridae. NCBI lineage: Eukaryota > Metazoa > Chordata > Leptocardii > Amphioxiformes > Branchiostomatidae > Branchiostoma > Branchiostoma floridae. The sequence goes on along the minus strand of NC_049993.1, from coordinate 6,199,846 downwards.
AAACAGATTATATACATTTGTATACGGTGGTATTGATAATAATATTTGTAACGTTATATTTATCAGTACAAGAAAAAAAGGTGAATCAAGGAGAAGAAAATATCTTCAATTAAGACAATGGTTTTGATGAACCTCCTTCCATACTTACCACAGCTCTAGTGTAGTTGTGAAAACTCCATGTGGGAACCTCCATCTAGAAAACATTTGAATGTGGAATATGTTTATATGAAATGATAATGTAACATAGCTTATAGTATACAGCAATTTGGCTTTGATTTTGTATGATTGGTAAGTATGACAATTTCTTTTAAAAAAATAACAGACTATAAATTTACAGAAGATCTAAATAAACATGGCCTGATGTATGTAATCTGTGAAATATTACTTCCTGGCATCTTTACTTACAGATAAACTCTTAAAGGGACATAATGTAAAATTAAAGTCACTGTTTTCGGTCATTTCTCTACATAATGAGTTGAGTCTACCTTATTACACTGCACAGCAATATTTACAACGTATGGATACGGCTTTGTTGAGCCGTGAGAATGTCTTGAAATATGCGCACTTCCCTCCGCCGCTTGAGTTGTCCGCCATTTTATTCAACTCGCCGGCAAGCCACAGTGCGCTTTAGAACGCGTTCGGTGGTTCACTCGAATCATTACTGAAGTTTGTTGAAAGTCCCGCTACGCTCCGAAGATCTGCGACCGCAACGGTCGATTCGGAAATCTATGGTCGGCTTACTTCCGGTAGGCTACCCGGAAGTAAGTGAATTTGGTCGCGGCTTACTTTGACGTTGTTAATTAGCACTAGAAATGTGATAAAATGACGCAGATAAGTTAGAAATAAGTTGCAAATGTCAATCTGAATGGAGATTTTCAAGTTCAGAACATTTGAAATTTTGGCGCCATATTTCTACATTATGTCCCTTTAAAGAAATCTGTATAAAAATTCAGTCTTTACCAACCCATCCCCCCCAAAAGAATGATTTCTAGACCCCTCTCACCAACTTTTCAGTAATTGCAGTGATAAGTAAAATCTGCACTAAAATTATAACCTTCATAAAAAGTTGTATTGTATAGACAGGTATATGTGTTAATGTTAATTCTCTCTTATAAAATTACTTTTCATTTCATTTGATATTTATGTACATGCATGTCTGGGGTTACCCCCCCCCCCCCCCCCGGGCATATTGAAAAGTGTCAAGATAAGGCAAATATGTCACCACTGGTAATATAAAATAAACAAACAAACAAACAAGTTACAGGGCTCGAAATGCTACCTGCAGGTAAATTTTAGTGCAGGTAAAATTGGAGCTGTGCAGGTATTTCTGGTGCCTACCTGCACCTAACCTGCACAGGTCCAAGTACTGGGTTTTATACATAAATTTCCTATGATGTAGGTGTATATGGATTGTTATTTGCTGCATTGACTTTTATTACCTGTAACTATAAAAGAAAATATTGCAATGATTACTTAACAATTTTAGTATGATCCATATCTCCCTAAATTCTGAGTGGTGCAGGTAAAATTTGTCTTGTGCAGGTAATTTTCAATGTTACCTGCACCAGTGCAGGTATGCAGAAAAAAGTATTTCAAGCCCTGAGTTATAAATGTACAACAAGACAGTTTGCCATACCCTTTCATGAGGGTTCTTGCCCATCTGGTCTGGCTTCTTCCCAGCTATCCACTCCTGCCACTGTCGCCGCGTTGTGGCGCCATAGATGTTCTCTTCGTTCTCCTTGTCGAAGCTGATGTTCTTGGCGGCGCGGAAATCATTGCTGCGCGTCGGCGAGCTACTGCTACTGCCGCTGCTATTAGAGCGTCCGTTCCGCCCTCGTTCGAGCTACGACACAGGAAAAAAACACAGAAGGCAGGCAACGTTAACTTACACAGCATGTCTATTACTCCATTTCTGTATACACATTTATGGATGTCAACTAAACACAGAGGAAAGGAAACAAAGTGACAAAAAACAAGTTACAAGAGATGAATATGCTGTGAAACTGCACTGTCAGAGCATATGACTTTTTTTATGAGTTTTTAAACTAGATCATGGAATGTAAAAGCTACAGCACTGACATTTGTAAGTTAAAGAGAAAGCAGGGAAAGGCACAACTGGTACTTAGATAGCCCTTATAGGGAGAGAATGGTAAAGAATGCAAGCAAATGTACAGAATGCAAACTAGTCTTAATATCCAATTTAAAACCCATTGGATCTAACGGAACAGAACATCTTCTTGTCAAGAACGGAAATTTGGTCAACGAAACCAAAGAGCCAACAGGGGCAGTCTCAAAGGTTCACACAACTTCCTTGGATGAAATCACTTTTGTTTGACCTTAGTTCAAAATTCTATAGCGACAATACCTTGTGTTATTATGGCAGTATCTTACATGGAAGATTTCTGATATGTCTTCAAACAAAAGTAAATTCTTAAAGAAAGCTATGCATACCTTTGAGATAGCCCAAGGGTGGTTGTTATTTTGTAAGGAATCTTAGCACGTTATACTCACCCCCTGAGAATTATTATGAATTTTACTACTGAAGTAGTCTTCCAACTGGAATAAAAACACAAAACACCAAATTACTACAAACTCAAACAAACAGCCTTTTATCTCCTGTGGTCTGGGCAAACTTGTCTCATCAACAGCGCCTCCTGCTGGAACTTGTCATCATTGCAGCAGCAGGTGCCAGCCTTCATCTTCACCAAGCCTTTGGAGTTCCGTCCAGGGTTGACTTCATGACATCATGGCATTAACGACTTTCACTGTAACTATTACTTCTTGGGCTCCATGGAAATAGGTTCGGGGTGTCAGTTTTCTTGCTTTTAGTCTCAAATCTCAAGACAACATTACAAAATCAAATTGGTCAATTGAAATGTTCTTTAGCCAAATCTTTGTCTGTTTCAATTTTTTGTCGATACAATCTAATGAATCCCAGTAATAAACAAAATTTTCACATTCTGAAGATTGTACAAACAGTACAGGAGGCATTTTTAAATACTTTTTTAAATAACATATTAAAAGGAAAATCAGTCAGTCTGGACGTTCCAAGCTCGGGAATTTAAGATGACACAAACACCCGAGGAGACAGAAGGCTTGAGGAGGAGCATAAAAAATCAGGAAATTTGACAAGAGATTTTGTACGCTTGATTTGGTTGAATTTGTCACAAATAGCTTCCCCCACCCCATAGCATGAACTCTAAGTGTGTCATATATGTATGGCATAGAGACAAGCAACAAAGAAAACAAAGTCTGTAAACCATCTTCCCAAGATTGTACATGGAATAATATGTGCTCTACTTGTTGCCTGCTTTGTTAACAAAGCTTTTTGAATGTGGTTACAGTAACACATGGCATTTTGACAAAGAATTCAAATTTTGGTCCTTTGTTCTGCTTTGATACTTTTCCAATTCATGTTTATTTAAAGCATAAGATTGTGTAGCATATATAAAGCATAATGGTACACTTTTTTAAAATTTGAATATTGTCATCTATGGAGTACAGCACATTTCACATTCTTAAGGATTAACAACAATGATATCATTCTATGTAATGCATTGGGAAGGTAGCATTCAACAACAATGATACAGAGCAGCATATTGCAAAATTGACTGCAACTAGAAATGTGAAAATGGTTGAAAGTGTTCAAACAAAAAATGATTCGCATGTTTCTTGCAGGGACCTGATAATTTATGTAATGATCATCATCTTTGTAGCTGAAACAAGAAATCAGCCTTCATGTTATAATAAAATGTTACATATTTTCAGGTCAGGACAAAAATCTTGTCATAGTCTTTAGACTTTCTAGATTAGACAATGCAGGGCTCGACACATTTGTAGATATCTTTGATGCAGAGCTCTGAGTCTGTGTCTGAAATTATTATAAGGTCTTTTGTCTGAAGAAGACCATAGGTATGAGGACAAAAATTTGATAAAATTGCAAAAATTCACTCCAACCATTTAGGAACTTCCATTTACAGTCAACCACCTCCAGCAAAGCAAAAATGAGGGATGGAAGAGGACAAAGGTCATAATCATATCCCACAATGCATCTTATCAGTCTTACAATGCATCACATCATGGATAAGGCCACACCAATTTAATCAATTTTCAGAATCAGCTGCTCCTATTTTTCCGATAATGAAAAAAAAATCATTCAGCTTCAATTCAGCAAATTTTACATATTGAGACCATTCAAGCAACTTTCCAGCATAGCAGATTCCAGTAAGTACCTTAAAGTTTATAAAATCCTTAAAATGTGAAATACATTTATCATTGCTACAGTAACATTTTTCATTCAAGGAGGACTTTTGATAGTTTTCCATAAACTGGTGCATCCACTGTAGTGTTTGTTTGCCTTCTCAAGCTGATAAGTTATTATTCTTTATGTTTTGCATTTAGCCTTTATCTATCTTTTTTTAGAAACAACAAAATTAAATTGATGTGGCTTAAACCATCCTACAGCTACCAGCACTAACACAAGCAAAAATAATTCTTCAAACTATCCTTCGATTCCCTGCCCTGTTTAGATTAAGTCAGCTTTTCATTTTTCATTTTCTACCTTGTGGGACCAAAATTTTGGATACTGCCGTGAATTCAGTAACAGTCCAGGAAACAGTCTAAAATTTTTTTGCTGTGATACATGACAGTAACAGAAATCATTTTTGTAAATTTCTTTAAAACAGAAAAATACATTTCAAACTTGCTTAAAGATTTTTATGGATAAGGAGATGATTTTTAAAAATACATTACTTAAATTTGAAAAGATACTGGGGCTTCTCGAAAACCATATAGACCTTAACCCAAAAAATATTTGCGATTCATTCTGCCATTTAATAAGGGCTGTTTTCAGCTCTAACTTTTTTCTATCCCACTCGTTGTTTCAGGTCCATCATGTTACAATTTTTGTTATTTAACTGTCATTTTGAGCTCATGAAATACATCTTCATCAATTTGATGCCACGACGTTCAGATCTTTGTGATGTGAAAATTTGTGTCTGTCCCAAGAAGCATATTTCTGTTTCGGGATAGAGGGGCCAAACAGACAGCCCTACTTTCAGTGTGATGTAACCACCACCACTGCCCTGTACAGCAGGTGTGTGACTCCACGTGACCCATTCAGATTCATACAGTGTAAAATTCCCAGTGTCTTCACAAATTCAAGGTAACCATGTAGTGCAGGGTTGTAGCCAGCACCTGTCCTTCAGTCCTTTGAAGGAATTTTGCAGCTGGGGACTGAAAAAAAGTTTTCCCCATTCCGTCCCTTGGGACAGACAAAAATTGATATGTAAAGATATAAAAAAACTGAAACCCATGTGTTCTTCTTCACCAAAACAGATGCCATTGAACAGCTTAGTCTACAAGCAAAATTTGCACCTCAATATGCAGGAAATAGTGTTTCAGAGGGTCTGATAATTTTCTGGGACTCAGACCCCCTAGAAATGACGCGCAATGTCACACCATGCCTTTGGTGCTCGATAGGATTCCCATTCAAAATCGAGGGGACTGAAAATGATTTCAGGCTGGCTACAACCCTGATGTAGTGCTACAAGTCCATCCTTCACAATCCATGATCAGGGGTGGAAATGGAGCAGATACTCACGATTGTTCTGTCGATCACGTGCAGGTAGTACGACACGGGCTTGCCCGTCCACGAAACGGACCCGCGTAGCGGAGACAACTCCGACACCCGCATGATCGTACCTATATCTGTAACATAACAGGAAACAATGAGAACACAACTGTGGTGGTAAAACAGTAACTGTTGAACAGGTACATTTGTAAATAGTTTCATTACGTTGGCCTCAGGGAAAACTGTTGTGTATCTGGTTACCCGACCAACCACAGCAAAAACATGTCAATCCAAGCCTTTCTTTTGGGTGTTGACCGTTGGCAAGGGACAAAAATATTTTCAACATGACATTAACATGTCATAAAATACTGTTGGCAGATGCAAAACTTTGGGTAGAATTGATCTAAGTCTGTTTCTATCGAGAATTGTAACTAAATGGATCAGTCAAAAATCAGTAAACTCAGAGAGATGTTCATCACAACTTACCATTGAGGTTTCTGTCCGTGATACGAAAGTTGAGAGGACAGAAAGCTTTGGAAGAGACGACTTTAGCACCTGTAAAAAACAACATCAACTTTAAGTACACATACATGTCAAATTTCCTGCAATGTCAATATAAGAAATATATAGGTGAATATTTATCTTAATAAGGCAACTTTGCAAACAGGATTTTTTTAGTTGTCTTGTTGGTTACCTTTAGAGTAAGAAAGTTATGAATGGACTTATTGTAAAATTTCCCTTAAGAGATTCAGTAACTTCCTTTCATACCTGTACTTTTTAGGCTAGTCTTAAGTTATGGAATACACTGCAATCTCAGAGTGTATTAAATGGTATCATTTGTCAATTCTTTAAACTCCAGGCTCTCATTGTTCCTTGTTCCTTGAATTGAGGTGAAAACACCACTCACCTTCTTTCATGTTTGCGAATCTTTCCTTGAGTTGGTGGTCCACGGAGGGGCCGAAGGCAAAGTTGTTCACAAACACAATACTGGAAGGACAGAGGGAATTTTGCATCAGATAATTTCATGTTAAATAGTAAGCAAACCACATATCAAAAACATATTTTCCTCCATCATAACTAAAATGTATTTAAATAAAGGCTTGTACTGTAGATGTGGATTTCAGAAAGTCTCTAAGGCCACACCGATTTAATTTCTTGGTTCACGGATTCGCTCGCTCCTATTTTTTGGGAAAAAAAAATAAAAATAAAAATGACCACTCAGCAAATTTTCACCATTAATGAAACCATTCACCAACTTTCTGGTGTAGCAAATTGGCCTTTATATTATAAGCTCCTTAAAGTGTGGGTACAGGTGCTGTTACTGTACAAGAATAGTGTTTTTGTACTTTTTTCAAGCTGAAAACTTTTTTTCTTTATGTTTTGGATTAGCCGTTACCTTTACCCCTACCATTTTACAATTTTTATTTTTATTTTTATTTCGCCCTCTCGCTCCATATTTTTTATGAAAAAATCCGTGAACCAAGAAATTAAATTGGTGTGGCCTAACCTTGACCTACACAAAGTTTGAAATACTGTACGCCCAAACCCCACCCACATACAGATTTTAACTAAGATAATCATAAAACAAAACTGCAACATTGCCATATCATCTCCCTACCCCCTTTCTACTGCCGCCCCCATGAACACTTTCCTGGAATCTTACTTACATGCCCTGCACAGAAATGCGTGGGCTTCAACTCTAACAAGTACATCTTGGAAAGATCTATACTTTCTTCAGATGCAATAGTTCAATATCTCAATATTACACTTATAGAATGTTAAGTGTGGGCTTCTCCTCTAACTAGCCCATCTTGGAAAGATTGATACTTTATTCACATGCCTTAGTTAAGTCTTTCAGTTACTGTACTACATTTAATGCTAGTTCACCTTTATCCGCAGGGTAACCTAAATCCGTTGCTTAAAAAAAAGGTATTTAGGGATATCAAGTCGATGGACGGTAGTTTCAAACTACAATATTTTGAACATATTACAACTTGAAACCACCGCACATCGACTTGATATCCCCTAATACCGTGTGGGTAAACACAACGAATATAGGTTACCCTGCGGATAAAGGTGAACTAGCGTTATAGAATGTAAAGCCCCACCCCCAATGGGCTATGACTAGGACAGCATTTACAATCAAGTATGTCTTTTTAATGTATTTCCTTACCTAGTATTGGCAATTTTATCTTTGAATGTTGGAGTCAAGAAATCCCCCTTCTCCAACTGTGTAGTAAAAAGGGAATAGTTAAAGGTATGACCAGCATGCTAATATTTCACAAAGTAAGAAGCTAAGATGTAACAGCAACTCTCATAATTCCACCGGATGCCACAACACTGACACATGAGAAAAATTACAAGAATATAAAGTGATGTAAAGAGATGTACCAATGCAGGATCAGTAATCCTGAGGTATATACACGTCAGATATTTAGGTGCTAAAGATGATCTTGAGAAGGCCTCTATAACAAAGTTTTCTTGATGTGGCACACAGTGGAATTATGGGAGTTGATGTTGAAGCTTTCCACAAACCAAAGTCTTGGCACTAACTTGACCAAAACTAAAGGTCTTTTTGTCAGTGCTAACGCCAGTGTTACATGTCATTTCAAGCAAGTCTTTGGCTGCAGGATGTTGACAGCAAATAGTATATCAAGTTTACAAGGAAAATACTTAAAAAAAAGCATCAGACTTACTTTGTACTCCCCGTAGGTCTTCCCATACCACTTCATCCACTTCCTGAAGTTCACATCCATTCTCTGTACAAAGTGAAGAAGATAATTTCAAACATTTTACCAAATGCAGTACTAAAGAGAAATGCTAGAAGGTGTTTGTACCCAAGGAACTATAATCTGACAAACCCAATAATGTAAGAATCCCAGTTAAGGTTATTATAATGAAGACATGCTCACCTCCGAGTATAAGGCAGGGACTTCAGACTTCTCCACACCGTAACAGAACCGACATGGCGTGGAGGCTGCCACCTGGAGAACCACCTGTCCAACACCTGTACACACAAGAAACACACCTGTCTAAAACAATTGCTATGATACAATTGTATAAAACTTGACTGGCCAGATGCTTGGATTGTACTTGCTTGAGTAAAAAGATCATACACTTAACTTAAAAAGGCAACTTGATCCATTGTGCAGAGTTTCCCTGTCTTACCATTAGTTTCCCTGTCTTACCACTAGTTTCAAAGGACAAATTCCTCCAGGGAGACAGTATGACCTACATTCCACCATTGCATACCAGAGATACATCTGGAACAGATATAGGGGGGGGGGGTACTTACATACCCAGCATACTGTGGAGTACTAGCATTCTTGGAAAAATGCCTGTGCAATTCCTAGAATTTTTGCAGACTGAATGCACTATATACCACTTGACGACTCCCCAGAGGCGTCGTCAAAAATTCAAGCGGGAAACAGTCTTAACGCAATTCCTGTCCTTGGTGCTGAAGAACTGTCACACTAACTGTCTTTTCCTTACAAAATAACTGCTGTATACAACTGACAGTCTGGATGCTTGTATAGTGTTTCTTTAAGTGGAAAGGCCTTATTGTTCACTTGTAAAAATTGTTGCAATGCAGCAAAAGGTGATCATTAATGGCTACAACACAGGGCTTTAGCCAGCGTCCGTTTTCCCGTCAATTGACGGAAATTTGCTGCGTCTGACGGAAAAATTTTAAAACCAATCCGTCAACCTTGACGGACAAAAATCCTTGGTGGAAGTTACAGGCGGCTTGGGGACGCCGTCCACGGCCATAAAAGCCACACACTGTTTGTTTTGCTATTGTTATGATTGTTGACAATGTGTGTCGGCGCCCTTTCGCATACGATAATCTCATTAAAACCCGTTTTTCAAGGTCTCAGTTCAGTCCTTCTAACTAATTTTCGCGGTTTTCGCGACGGTTGTAATTGGCTGACGGAAAAAAATTTTGAGCTGGCTAAAGCCCTGCTACAACATTGACACTAGTGCTGAATAACTACCACACTGACTGTCTTTTCCTTTCAACTAGACAACTGCTGTGTAAGGCTGACAGTTGGCATGCTTGTATAGTGTTCCAATCTTTATTTGTAAAATTGTCACAATGCAGCAAAAGATACTGGTACATTGACACCCCTATTCCTGTCCCTGGTGCTGAATACCCATCAAACAGAATATCTTGTCCTCCTTACCACTGCCCAGGTCCATGAAGGTGTCATCCTCCGTGATGGTGATCTCATCAGTCATCTGGGCGATCAGGTCAAACGAAGTCTCTCCATACACCTGAGGGGTCATCCAAAAGATGGTGAATTACTTCAATATACCATGACTAAAGTAACTTCAGTGATGTAAAAGATGTGCTATAGTGGCAATACCCATACCTTTATTTACCTAAAACATGAAGGTCATAATGTACTGTGTTTGCCTGGTGTAGGACAACACATTACTAGCAGATATAAGGTATGTATAAACCCCCTTGCTTTAACTTATACTCTAAGGATAAATTTGAACTAGCGTTATTCTTGGACCTTTTGGAAATTAACTTTTATTAGGTGAAGGGGCAAACTCGATGTCTTGAGATGAAATAGGTAGACAATTATCAAAATACATAGACAGTTATCTAATTATAAAATACATACACAATTACAAAATACACAGACAGTTACAAAATGCATGAACAAATACATAGACAATTACAAAATACATAGACAGTTACGCCATTAAGCAGTTACTCAAGCAACTGGATATGATTTTGGAAACGGTCAGACGTTTCAACTAGCATCCACTAGTTTCCGTTAATGACACTGAAGTGGTCTGGGAGAACTGGTCTTTTATATCCTAACTATGAATGCAAAAGTGCTGAAGACATTTTGTTGTCCAGTAGGAAAAAAGGTAAGACGAAGTCAAGCTGAAGAGAATTTGGGTTCCACATCTTACCGTTTCCAAAATCATATCCAGTTGCTTGAGTAACTGCTTTGGGCCATATCTTATTACCTGGATGTCTAACCTTCATTGGCGTAACAGACAGTTATTTTAAACAAGTTTACTTCTGGAGAGAACAGCTCGTAGTTGTTGAGCCTGTCGATGTTGACAGTTATTTACCAACAAAATACATAGACAGTTACAAAACACAAAGCACAAACAGTTAGTTTACCTCAGGAGAAAAGGGCTCGTAGTTGTTGAGCCTGTTGATGTTGACAGTTATTTAACAAAATACATAGACAGTTGCAAAACACAAAGCATAAACAGTTAGTTTACCTCAGGAGAAAAAGGCTCGTAGTTGTTGAGCCTGTCGGGGTTGTCGATGGAGTGGTTGTAGACCTGGGTCAGGATGTGGCGGAGCAGGCCGCGGGACGGGCGCGTCTGCAGCTGTGCCGGCCGCGTGGTGCCACGCACCTGGTTACCACGGAAACACTTGGCGTGAACAGTGACGAAACGAATGGGGATTAAAATAAATCAAAACAAAAACAACAAACAATCCAATCTTTTTTTTTTACATGCATTCAAATTAAGTTATGATCAAACTTTTACACTGAAACATATGATGTAGTAAAATGACATGGATATTCAAGTTGTACAAATTCTCATATGTTGCTCTGCGATAATGACTTTTAACATTCTTTGAATCACTTATCCATTGTTTTCTTGGTATACTTTCTTTTCTTGGAAGTCAATTGGTTAATGCACAACTTATCAAGTCAATAGTGTATAAACTCCCTTGCTTTAAATCATACTCTAAGGATAAAGGTGAACTAGCGTTTATATTTTCAAAATGTACATTCAAACTGTCACCCACATCTGAATTGGACCATACCCCTCTCCCCAAACCTGGGCATAACAAGGAAAATACATTCCCCTCCATCACTATATTGAGCTTTCAGTTTAGCATTAAGTTTTCTTAAAATTCTGAAGAGAAATAAATTAAATTTGTGCACCTTAATCTGATTATAACCAGAAACTGTGCATACAACCTCCTCATACTCAATACTCAAGCTTTTGGCTAAGTATTCAGTTTTCTTTAAAAATGTTTAATCCGAAAACGAGTGTCAAGTAATGTTTGTGGAATAGTTTTCCTAACCAGCTGCAGAGTGGCGTCGATGGCACGGTTGTACTTGTCACAGATGGTCTTCATGCTCTCGTAACTCTTGGTGTCGTAGTCCAGGAGAACATTGTTCTCCATCGCCAGCTTCAGCTCGGGGAAGTCCTCGCAAACCCACCTATCACAGGGCAGAAAGACATTGTGAAGGACTGAAGTGCTTGTTACCTTATCTCTAAGCAGGGATAAACAAGTCCACTAGCCCTATTGTCCAGGGCAAGTGAAAGTGCTGTTCGGGCAAGTGCATGTCCTACCCAACATGTCCGATCGGGCAAGTAAGATTTTTTCCATTGATTTTAGTGCAATTTTGATATACTTGTTGCTTTTTACAGTCATGACATCAAGCAATTGTCTACAGAGAATTCCATTGCTGGAAGTGAAAATGCATATACTAGTAACAGTGACATTTGAATTTTGGGCAAGTGAAAAATTGGTTCGGGCAAGTACATTTTTTATGTGCTTGCCCGATAGGACAAGTGGATTTTAGAAAACTTGTTCAACCCTGCTAAGTATTGAGTTTGACATATATAGTAGAGTGGACTCATTCAGCTAACTGACATCTATTGCACTGCAGTCATCCCTCAGTAAGACACCTGGAGTTGCATAGTTAAAGCTGAACTTTTATTCAGCCTACCAAACCAAATTCATTGTGTATAAATTGTTCAGTTGCTAGAGATTATGCGACTCCGGCGTCCTTTCTGAAGATGTGGGGTAAGTGTATGCGGTTGGTTCAAGGTTGTCCTTTCCCACATAATCCATTGAGTTTGACATAGTTTGAAACTTGAGGTCTCATTGATGAGTTTCTTCTTCCCATAGACTTCTATGTTATAATTCGTGGTTTAGATGGGCGCGTTCATAATGAAGCTAAGTGAAATTTCAGTAGATTTTTCATTCTATTTCGAGCACATTTACCCTATATCGTGGGAAAAAATTGCAAATGTAAACTATACGTAGGAACTTTTCTTATAGCAATTACAAACTACGATTAGTCAATTCCCACAAAAGGCACTTTTTCGCTGCTATTGTACAACCGCACCACTCAGAACCCACGACTGTGTACCTCCTACCTAGCGCGCGGCTGCAAAACTTTACCTGCTAATCTCTTCAGTTACAAATAAGCTTTCACCAATCTAACTTTTGAGATCAGTTCCGCTGGCTAAAAGGGAATTTCTCACCGCTAAAAACATGCATCCGTGCAGCCGTTCATTTTTTGGCTCGGATTTCTTTTAGGGTACCCACTCGCGGAGTAATACATCAATGAGACCTTGAGCCTTCCCATTTCTCTTTATGAGCACGATTTCTGGACTAACATTCATGAGGGTGGCACCAACTTGTAAAATGGCACGTAACCATCATATATTTATCAGATGAGCACCATGACTGATTATATGGATGAGTCATGTGTCACTCAGTTGAAAATTTTCCTATCAATGTCAAACAGTTTGACGTAGCCACGTCGTCCTTTATTATAGAGCAAATCAGTAATGTGGTGTTGTGTGGGCTTAACAGTTACCAGAACTCAGAGTAGAAGTCCTAGGTTCAAATCACGACATGCTACCAATATTGTGCCCTTGGGAAAGGCACTGAACATGACTTTCCTCATTTAAATCAGATGGAATTGAGTACCTAGCTATGGCAAGGTAGGACGTTAAATGGAGGTCCTGTGTTTGCGGAGAGCCACACCTCCAGCAAATAAAATAACACGACTACACTAATTGAAAAGAGTATGGGGTCATTCCTGGTATAAGTTTGTCACACCTTAGTAGCTACAGAGTCTTCTTTAAGTTGAAGATGGCAGCCTAAAAAGAAACAAAGAACATGCGAAATACACATTCATGTCTGAAATTTTTATTCCAGGTACAGATACTAGTACAGTTACACTCTCTTTGACTAGTAAACCCTTTTGTTGTGCCACCCCTCATTGCTCAATCACAATCCACTCCCACACCATCTTACAACTTCTTACTCCTCGTTACTGGAAAACCCCAGCTTTATTATAACCAAGTATACTACTAGGATTTAGTACTAGAAAGGTTTATCCAGGAAACCCCTGCACCTTTCCCACACATGTCTAGAACAAACAATTCCGAGAAACTCTCTACTGAGGTACTTTCCCTATGAACAGCCAGGTGGGCGGCCTTTCCTAAAAGTCTAGACCTGAGTTTGAAATGAAGCATGGAGTTGTGAATATGCCCAGTTGGCACAAGTTCTTGTGTGTGGGCGCTACTACTACTAAATTAGTAAATGTGATGAAGGGCTCACGACTGCCCGCCTACAGAGTGCTGTCAGCTCAGGGTAGTAATAAAACTTGTAGAAGGGATATTTGAACTGGGAATTTTGAAAGACACGATTTCTCAACTACTACTCAAAATCTTGGAGCATACATTGGATAAATTGAACAAAAGCCCACACCAAAAAAAAAAAGACTTGGGTTACCATAAGGTATAATTATAGCTATATCTCAAGATGGAAGCCAGGTGCATTTCCCTTGGACAGACTAGCACCTGCATTTAAATCAGGCCGTCTTTCCAGCCCAGATAATGACGACTAATTACTGGTTGGTGGCCATGGGTGCGCGTACAAACCATTTGATTTACTCTCCTGCATATAGAAAAAACTACAGCAACCAGACCATTTCCAAGGAATGGATAATAGAGTCTGTCCAGGGCTAGAGTTTCCCAGTCACAACTGTAAAAATATACCACTGGGGCAGAAAAATGCTTGGGTATCTGCTAGAGGTTGCCCATAATTAACGCAAAATTTCTGACAATTTGGAATGTTACAGGTACTGGAAGACAAGTATTTTAAACCTTGTTAACCTCACATGAAACCATCCTAACTCAGTTGGGACCTGAGTTAGTTCCAGAGATGAAAGCCACGTGTAACGTAAGCATACAACACCTTCAGGTAATGCCAATATGTCTCATCAATGACGCCAATCAGATACTTTTCACCTTTTAAAAGAGCGCACGTGGCAGTAAGACACGTACGTTAATTTACGTCACACAACTCGTCAGCCTCTTTAACAGGCTCAACCCCACGTGGCCACTGATCCAAGCATCATAAAGGGAACCCCTTTCAACCCGCGCACACGTCACTGAGACAAGTACGTCACGCGGGCGTGTGATGGGGTTCAAGGGTCAGGGCGGGAAGGAAAGTCTGAGGTGTGTCATACAGGTGTACGTGTGCATGTGGGGGCGTTGGAACAATGGATTTTGTCTGTAACAACACTAGGTCCAGGGACTTATGTACAAGAAACTCCCGTAGCAACCCTGGATGCTAGAATAAGCCTTTCCTTTGTTTACTTAGTTGCTAATAACCCCACAGTCATGTTATTAGAGTGTCTGAACAATGACTTCATTTTTAAACCACACCTGATTTCTTTGAATATACACTTCCTGTCTATACATGTCGGTACAGAACTGAGAAAAACACTTATTCATAACAATTTACTGCAGGCCAGGAAGGTGTAAAAACAGATGTTTTATTGTTTTTGGAATAATTTCAGTATCTACAATACCAAAAGTCTTGTCCAGAATGTTTCGGTGTTTTGAAACAAAGTGACATTCAACAGGTACAGGACAGCACAAACGTGAAGAGTGACATTAACATAGAAATGTTCAACATTCACAGATTTTACTTGGGTAACATTCTTTTCTGTGTCTACAAACTGCAGGAGAAGGTGATGAGGAGCGACCTTTAAAGGACAGACCAATCTCAGAACCTCTGAATCAACCACAGCGTCAACAGCTCAAAAGAACAGTGACATTTGAAAAGAGTACAGTCAAGCCTTACATCAATGATCTCCCCAAAACCAGCCAAGGATCTTGTAGAAATCTAAACATTCCCTGACCTTTTAGAATTGACATTAATTGCTGTTATATAAACATGTGATTATGTAAACTTTTGAAATCTAATATTTGGCTAAAAATATGATATTTGACGTAGATTGTCTCCTAGTAACAGAGGAGCCAATTATGTAACCCTTTAATGTACCACGACAAGATGCTAGGCTAGATGATCTGAAGCCAAACATTACAGTACACTTTCATTGACGTGAAAAGTATAACCTTTCATTGAAGTGAAAAGTATAACCTTTTCACTACCTTTTAACCGCAAATTCTGACACAGCCTGTAACATTTGGAAAGGTAGCATTCACACAACAACCACACACAGAATATCAGTATGATATTTAACAGTAAATGTGACATAACCAAGACTTACAATGGTTTAGGAAAAACATGACCTTCACAATTTGTGGAACGCATGCACCCCACATTTATTCCACACAAGGGCACTAAAGGTTGAATGTTTAAGTGTGAACGTGACTCCTAACAATAAAGAAACACCCCCGAAGTATATCAGTGAAGCTTCAATGTCATTAACCATTCCTCCTACAGACATACAACCTTGGAGATGGGGCGAGATGAGTCAGGAGGATACTACAGCCAGTTGGAAATGAAGGAGTAGCGACTGCATGTCGGTTATTACGTAGCAATAACTGAGACACACGCAGACATATTACATGCATATTACTGAATGTTCTGAAGAGATGGACAGTCTTGTGTGGGTGGATGTGTCAAGCCTGATCCGGAGGTACGGCAGTTCAACCACTTACTGGATTAAAGCCTGTGATACATCAAAAAGAGTATGTCTAACTCTAAGTTAACAACATTTTCTTCTAAGAAAGACTGCTTGTTGGGGGGCCTGGAGCTGGAGAGTTAACTACTAGTAATTGACATTGCCTACGTGCATGTGAGCGCTGAAACAACTGTCTTCTCAGATTTGTTATGTTTTTACAAGCTATTTGACTTTAAGGAAGCCATCAGCGGGAGGAAAACCTAAACAATGGTTCTGTTTTCTCCTCCTTGAATTTTTACAAATTCCTAGAGTAAAGTCTTTCGATGAAGCTCTAAATCTCATCAAATATTAACATCACATTCCCAGTCTGAATGAATGGAATTCTCTTCGCTGTGCTGGGAGTACAACTCCAGGCTTGTCATCTTGTGGGACACAAAACACTTGTACATTGGAATGTCCCCTACACAAGTTGCAAATACCATTCCCAAAGAAGGCATTTAAATGTCAAGGATTTTCTTCCATTCCAGACTATGATACAGGGGAAAGCCTGCCAAAACACACAACACTGAACTGTAGTAATTCTGAATCAAAATCAACTAATGACAATCTTCCAGTGGCCCTGATGTCACTGCTAAGTCATCCATCCATCCCAAGGCAAGTGATGACCGTGGAACCAAGGCCAAAAAGGCTTTAATAACGTTTTTGGTCCAACCTAAGCAAACTGCTACAACATGTGTTTGTATGTACTGACAATTTCACACAAACATGTATAACATTATATATACTATGGATATGGATACTTTGTCAAAGCTTTATCTCGTAGTAGGTTCACCAGAAAATTGGCAGAGAAAGATCATACCTACAGACATAGATTCACAATCACAGCTTAATTATAACACAACAGAACAACCAAATAATCAGTAACAATTTCATGTCCATGTTAAAATCAATAGCATTGTCTCACCACTGATGGTATCATTTCATTCTTTTTATTCCAACCGCTTCCATGCTACTCACCATACTCCAATGGAGTGGCTGTCCATCAATTTATTTTTGAATTTCGCACGTTCATAAACTATGTTTCGCAAGAAATTAAACAAATTATCCTGAAATAGACTACTACATCAACAAGGTTAAGTTATTTTGAGCCAATAAAAATAGAGCCAGACTTTTCAGACCTTTGAAGAGCAGGTGTGTTTACATCAACAAAAAATGGGTCCGGAATTCAACACCAAGTTTGTTTGGAAAACATGGAAGAAGAAACGTATGGCAATGCATTGTCAATGATTTTGATTGACTGATTGTTTTCTCTCTCTGAACACAATGTGTGCTTGAAACAACAGTGTGCCAAATGAATGATCAATGATGACAGAGACACAGGTGGTTGCTTAAAAGTAACGTTATCATTCTTCTCGGGGTGGTTACGAAAACATATCTATTGAAGATTTTGCAATTTCATTTTCAAATAATGTAATAATGATATGGTAACCTGCATGATGGCACGATTGAAATTGTCCACAAATTCTGTAATCGCCTTGAGGTCAACTTAGCTGTGAATGTCCATATACAGGGTTTCATGATTTTATGATATGTTGCATTTTTATTTCAAATCAAGGGAGAATCTAACAACATAAGTTGATGGCATTCCGAGAATTCCAGGGTCAAAATTGTAATTATGGATTGGATATATTTTCCAAATCATACTTCAAATAATTTTTCCAGAGTGTTGAAATGTTAATGGACACATATCAGACTTCACATCAGACACAGTAAATGGGGGTATAATTTGTGGAACACTTCTTAATAATTCACACCAAGTATCAAGAGCACGCTATAACAAGAAATCGTACTGTAACATGTAACTGTTGCTGTATGTAACAGAAATTTTGATACGGACTTCACATAAAAAATTCTACGCATGATTTCCATGCGTACATTTTGAGAACAAGTACGGTAGTACAAGGCCAGGTCTAGACTTGTCCCTGTAACTGGGACGCTACACATCGAACCGTGCCAAAAATAAACCAAAACAAAACAAAATTTAAAACCCTCGAAAAACGGACCACGCCGTGCCGGGCCGGGACGCTAAACCGTCCCAACAACTACCCGATCTTTACCGTTGAAATGGCACAGAAAGCCGCTACTGCGAGGTAACGGCACGGGAAACACGTAGATGTCGGTATTATAAGTGGAAATGTTTTATTACTCCCGGCACGAGGTGTCCACATAAATGGGTTCCCTTCCCCCAGCGAGACAAATGGTTGGCTAGTGGATAGCGCCGGGAATACATCAATCACCCTACCTGATCGTCTCGATGATCTCCAGCGCTTCGTCCCGGTTGTTGTCCTGGATCGGGAAGAAAAACACGGCATTTCTAAGATCAGTGGGGTACTTGGGTGTATAAAATCGTAAAATTTGGCAAAAATTGTGGCGTGAAATCCGATAGTCGGTCGCGTTGAGGTCAGGCTGATCCCAACGCGTTGGTTCGGGCAGGATACTTACCGACTGCAGCGGCCAGTGGTAGATCGCAGGCTCGGCCCCGGCAGGGCTCTTCAGCCGAAGCTCCATGGCCATCTTTTCCACCCTTTCCTGGTTGTCACCAGAGGGTAAAGTGGGGAAATCCTGCTAATTCTGACTCATTTTGTTCTATGTTTTCGGCCGGTAGCTGTTCAGCCACCGCACGGCTGACAAGATCTCGCTATTAGGGTCTGGGCGGGAGAATTCAATACAATCAATAACAAATACTTTTTTTAAATAAGCTAACTCCGCATCTAAATAGAATAAAAATCAGGTACAAATATTGAATTTCATGTATAATTAGTGTAATTGATACAATAAAAGGTACGTTGATTGACAATATTGCTCCAATTCTCAAAAATGTTTTGAAATAATTATTCTGACAACCCTCTGATTTACAAAGTGGACTCATCCGGAAATGAATCTCGCGAGATCTCGACGCCCACCCTTCTGCTCACGTGATCAAGACGCGTTTTGATTGGTCAGCCAGGGGTCATCTGGGTCAGCTCAGGTGAGTCGGACCAGCCCATCACACAGACAGGTGGAGCAGACAGGGGAGGAGCCAGGTGAGCACAATGTACTCAAGCCTCCATACCAGGCCTCCAAGCAGGCATTTGTGGGATGGTTTTAGGCTATGTGCAGGCCCTTTCTGATTGCTGCCATGGTCTATTAATAATAAATGGCACCAGAACACAATTAGAAAACATTCTGTCATTACCATAATAAGGCTCCCTACCAAACTCCACCTGTGTGGACTAAGACACCAGCCAAGAGGCTGCTATGCGAGGTCGTTTTTGTGCAGAGTGCTCTTTCTCTGTGTAAAAACTAATAGAAGTAGTACTAATATGACGACACAAAAGTATGTACAAATGTATACCGTATATACCTTGACTGTTCAAAGACAGTAGATGCAGAGCACAATGAAGATCAGTGAATGATGGTGATGTTGTACCTTGTGAATTTTATATATCAATGCACTTGATATGTAACTCAATGTATTTTGTATTTCTCTCCCAAGGCCAGCCCTATATAATACCCACAGCTTAAGTTGGGTGACCTAGCTAGCCAGTGGCTCACTGTAAATGCCAGCCAAACGAAGAAAGAAAGAAAACTTAACAATGTTTTATTTGAAATCAGTAAAACATAGACTGGTGCTGCAAACTTTCAAAGGGTGTAGGAGTCATTAGATGTCATTCAAAGAGGATGCTGCAAAGTTTCAAAGGGTATAGCAGCCATTGATGTGGAAGCCAAGATGTCATATACGATAGAACCAAATATAGTAGACTTCCTGCAGATGTGCATGAAAAAGGACTTCCGGATGACTTTGTTTTACATACTACAGACTGTATGTATGATCAAGGAGGTTAATTTCCTTGGCATGATGATGTTGAATGATGGGGGTCTGCATGGGGGTTCTACACTACGAATTACACAAGATTCTCAGAACTTACAGCACATTTTATCATTACAATAAGCTCAGCAAAGTAATTCATTCAACCTCCCACAAAATGTTGGCTTGCAGCAGTCCTTTTAAGAATAACAAAAGATTAAAACATGTGAAAACATATTTCAGAAAAAAGTCATGCAGGCCCTTAAATGATGTGCGGAAGTCATTATTTATAATTAATACTCCCTGTGATGCATCGAGGCAGCTGAGCACAATATGGGCTGAGACTTCTGCATGGCTGATCATGACCCAGTCACCTGAGCACGGCACTTGGAGTCGTTTGTTGAGCCTGATTAGTCAGGAAAGGTCATGCAGAAGTCCTTCCATTGACCTTTCAAGGAAGAACCACAGACAAGTAAAGGTTGAGCTCATTAGGTGAAGGCTACCATCTGTACATGTATCAATCCACTGATGTACAAGGTATCAAAAGCCACTTCTTTATAAGAATGTCAAGAACTGTAGTCCATGAACGTTTTGTAAAAGCAGACTCCAAAGTAACTAAAACAAGCTGAAGCTGCCTTTATCACTGCATCTTCCTGCATGGTATTCATGTTACACAAGCTAAGCATATATACTGTATATCACCAAGGACCTCCTTGATATCAGTCATTACATTTGTAACTTTACTTTATAATTGGTCCCACGGACTTGCAAGACCCAAAAAATCTCAAAGTCAGGCTTTCAGAAAATAAAAAGATAAACATGAAAGATTTACAACAAGCTGAAAAGATATATATTCAGAAACAAGTCATACATTGTTGATTACTTCTTATATATCCTTCAAACTGAATATAGGCAATGTAGAAGTAGACAACCTCAACACACACTTATGCCACTTCTGTAACATTTAACTCAAAATTTTGTTGTCTGTTGTTCTGCTACAGGGCTATGGAGGATGGGTCTCCATATAAGGTGACAGTGTTGAAGGAAGGGTACTCTTATCTGGATGATGGCGGACAGTTCCGTGCTGATGGGACCATCACACTCGTACAGGGGAGGCATGTCATCCTGGTAGACACAGGTGGTCCTCAGGTATTTGTGGGTTATTATTACCTCCATAAATTGGGGTCAAGGGACTAGGTAGGTAGGTAGGTTTTAGGTATTTGCAATACCTTTAAATACAAACTCTGGATGGATTCTAATGATACTGTAAATGCAGAAACTTTCGCAGTGGTTTAATGTTCGCGGTTTTTGTGATGGTCACCGTGAATTAAAAAACACTGCAAACATTTTTCCATGGTACAGTAGTTAGAGACTACAGTGCATGGCGCTGCCGCGAACTTAAAACCACCACAAAAAGTCCTAGTGCAAAATTAAATCCCCGCGAACTTAAATGCATTTACAGTATGTGGTATGTGTGTAGTTCTTGGGAGTACAAATGTCAAAGTAGATAAGGATCTTGTTACCGCTGTCCTTGGCACATAGGCAGAACTTTTGCTTTTTGTATCTTTTGTCTGGAACATTGTATAGTCTTGTTTCTTGTAACAAAGTTCACACTAGACACAAGACAAAGACAAGGATGTCTGTAAAAGCTCAGTGTCACCCTCTTTCTCTATAACCCATAGTATACTGTGATACCATAGAGGTGGACCACATGTCATTTAGTGCCATGCCACTTGCAAGGACAAACAAAATTCTATGACATTTAGGCCCTACGGAATGAATGATTTTGCAGGACAAGGACACCCTGCTCCAGCAGTTAGCGTTCCATGGGTTGAACCCCCAGGATGTACAGTATGTGGTGTGCACCCATGGCCATGTGGACCACGTGGGCAACCTCAACCTCTTCCCTGACGCCACACACATCGTTTCCTTCGATATATGCAAGGGGGATGTCTACACAGACCATCCCTTTAAACAGGTCAGGGATTTCTTCTCATAGATTTAACTGTTGGTTTGGCTGAGTGTATCATACAATCTAGGCTGCACAATCTGTGTCTAGTTGTGGTAGGATGTAGAGCCATTTTTTGTGCAAGATATGATGTTGACGATAAAAGCTCCTTGGAGAAAAAATAGTAGAACAGTAGTGATGCAATACAACATTTCTCAACCAGGGGGCAGCGTACACCATTGATGAGCAGGTGTCAGTGATCCCCACACCTGGCCACACAGGTGCAGATGTCAGCCTGGTGGTGAGAACAGAAACACAGGGGACAGTAGTTGTAGCAGGTGAGCACTTTGAAAATAAAATATCCCAAAACAACATTCAATCTATTGCTAGTCCTTCTAAAGAACTTTACCAGAATGATCACCTTTCTTTAATCTACAAATTATTTAATTATCACTTTCGTTAAACCGCGAGCAGCTCATTCAGCATTGCAATAAAAATGTGCAAGATAGTGTGAGGGTATGCCTTTCAAGCCTATTAGAATGGAGGGTCTATTAGTGCATCCTTAAAATATATAGCCAATTTTGTTGAATGGCCCCGAGTGTACCATGAAGAGATTCTTGTCATCACGTGCCTCGAACTTGAGAGATGTGGAATTCCGTGTGAAGCGCACTTCACCCAGTTTGCCTCACCAGGCACGTGAGAATATCGTATAAAGTCCACCATGCCAGCGGGAATGTTTCTTCACAAGCCTGGAGAGACAGCACGTCATAACTAAGCACCATTAGGCCACATCAGTCAAATTAGTTGTTTCTGGAAATCATTTTCTTCTGATCTATACTATCTGCAAAACAGGAACCCAGAGGTGATTTTCTAGGATGCAAAATGCATTTGAAGGACTTAAAATATCTTCATCTTTTCCATTTTTTACTACATGGTGCATTTGTGGTAAAGACCTAGGGAGAGACTTTGCTTGCTAAAGATGGTGGATATTAGGCATCACTAGTAAGTGTGTGTGACTGGTTGTGTTTAGACAGCAATCAGCACCAAGGACAGATGTTAGTATGTTTGTCATGTCCATCTGTGCAACCAGCACGCCTGGATGATGATGATGTGTGCATTTAAGTAGTGTTCAGCACCAAGGACAGATGTCAGTATGCATGCGTGTGTATGTTTTTGTGTGTATCTAGAGTGTTCAGTACCAAGGACAGATATTATTATGTATATGTGTGTGTATGTATTTGTGTATTTCAAGTGTTCAGCACCAAGGACAGATATTCGTATGTATGTGTGAGTATGTGTTTGCTCTTTCTACATTTGAATTTTTTAAACCTTAAGCACACTGAAGTAGCCATTTGGGTTAGGCTGCAGGGAGGTTAACGTTGCTTTATCGATATCTTACTGTATCTAGGTGACCTGTTTGAAAAGGAGGCTGACCAGACTGACCCCTCCCTGTGGCAGGATGTGAGCGAGAATCCTTCCCAGCAGGCCGAGGGGCGGAAGCGTGTGCTGGCCATGGCTGACTTCATCGTCCCTGGGCACGGTGCAATGTTTAAGGTTCAGAAGGAGACGGAGCCAAGCTGACAGTGACTGTCTCAAAACTACTGCCTTAACACTAACAGACACTTTGTCTTATCAAACAGTGCAATTACAGAAAGTTTTAAATCCATATCCCAACATGCATCTGTGTTTGAGGAAGTTATGTCACTGTCTCAAAACTGCTGCCTTAACAGACACTTTGTCTGATGGGTCTGATCTCCAAGCATATCCTATGGTAACATAAGATAGTATCAAAAGCTGGTAGAGGAGTGAAGCCG
Organism: Branchiostoma floridae; assembly: GCF_000003815.2. Lineage (NCBI taxonomy): Eukaryota > Metazoa > Chordata > Leptocardii > Amphioxiformes > Branchiostomatidae > Branchiostoma > Branchiostoma floridae. Next base: position 6,175,998 of record NC_049993.1, on the reverse strand, counting down.
GCCTAGGGGTGTGTTTGGCTACCGGAGCATACACACTCCTATGCCAGCTTCACTCCTCTGGCAGCTTTTGATACTATTTTATGCTACCATAGGATCTGCTTGCAGAATATTATGGGGCAGTGTCATTACAGAAAGCTTAAAATCTATATCCCAACATGCATCTGTGCTGTGAGGAAAATATGTCACTGTCTGGAGCAGATTATAGATTAAAATTGAAGAGGTTTATTCCACATTTTCATCTTTCCTGTCCTGTTCTAATAAGCACAAAGCCAGCTATCAGTAATGGAAAAGTCACTTCCATGTTAAAAACTGGAAAACCTATCCTCACATTACTGATCAAATTTCACTTCTCCACGCTGAAATTTCCATCATACTTTGTTCTGCAGCAGGGATAAAAGTCCAGTACAGATTTTTCTTCACATATGTAATGGTAACTAGAACTACGTACATGAGGTATATTGCTCTTTTACATGAAAAACAGTCTGCAATAAATAATATGCCTATCTAAGAGACCTAATGTATGTATCTGGGTTGAAACTGTAGATTATTTTCTGGGAATCAATGATACTGGCTTTTTTCATGACTTCTTTTTTTACCGTTCAATGTACCAAAAGATGCCAACAACTAGTCTTTTTGATACCTACAGTGTTTTGTTGAAGGTTTCAGGTTCTGTCTACAAACAGCAACAGCAAAGCATTAACCATTCTAGCTGTCATCCTTGGTAAATGTCTGCAGTTTCTTTCTTGTGTCACCAATCTGGGAGTGTGTTCTCTGCCATGTCATTCTTATCAAAACAGCCAATCATAAGACTGTGTGTTTCATCTTTGCACTTTTTGATTCAATCCTCAACTGGCCCATCCCAGGGTCTATAGATACTCAGTCTTGCTCCACCAAGCGACAGTCAATCACAGTTCTCTGTACTCAACATGTGATACTGAAATGTCCATTGCTGAACTCCATCCAACCAATCATTGGTTCTTTTCTGCACTGGTCATGTGACACAAGCAACCAATCACAGACTGTGTCCTCACACCACACCCCTCTGTTCTTCGTGTGACCTGTGATGGAAGGTGAAGGTCACAGCTGCATCCCAGCATGCCTTGAGCATGAGGTCCTGAAGCCCCCGTTTATCTGCCGCGTGATGCCACTGCGAGAGGTCGCTGTTGCAGTCCGAGTCGTCGGGCGGCGGCCGCACCTGGATTCTGTTCACACAGCGACGACATTTGAACCTAGAGGGAGGCATGGACGAGGTGTCAATTACAGACGATAAGATCAAGATGTCCTCCTTGACGCCCCTTGTCACATCTTGAGCATGAAAAAAATCCATCACACTTATTCATAAGAGTAGGGCTCCTTCCTAGGCTAAGGGGATAAATATTATAAAAGTCTTGTCTTGCACAATCTGTACAACAAACAAAAACTGGTGTGTTAAGACTTAGGGTGGTTTACAGATACAAACAAAGAGGAAAACGGATGTCTGACAAAATTTGAGGTAAGCAATTTGTTAGTGTTGAATGAATATTATAAACTCCAACATAGATCGTACCAACACAGATGAGCTTTCCTGCTAAAGAAGAAAACGTTTTAATCAAATTTGCTGGAGAACAAGGTAAGGCAAGAGATCCTCACTTGTCGTGCGTGTCGCTGATGGTGTCCTCGTTTAACGGGAAGAGGTCCCGCAGCTCGTCCAATGAGAAGTGGCGATCCACGTCTTCCTCCTGATCCACCACACAGCTGCTCAGCGCCTTCTTGTGCGCCTGCCGCTGGAATATCTTCTCCTCTATCGTACCAGTCTGGAAACAAAGTACCAGTGCCGGTTAACGCTGCCCACTAAGAGTAAGACTGACTGAGGGAACCAATAAAATCTTGTCGATGTGGACGGGGGACCATATAGACAGGATTCTTAATGCTTGTGCCAGTATAAAAAATTAACTAGTATGGGACCACCAAAAAGTGGTAACTAGGTGATGATTATACCTTAAGCAGAGGCGCTCACTTCTGCAGGTTTGACTGTATCAATTGTTACAATTAAGTGTGCATTCTTTGCAAACTCCAACTGAGGACCTCTCATTATAAAAGCTCATCAAAAGGTAGATTGTAAACATATAATCTGTCTTCCATTGTGCTGCTACCATTGTTTCAATGACAAACTCAAAGATATTACAGACTGTAGATCTCACCATGCCACAAACTTTAATCTACAGCATGTTACTTTCCTTATCAGTTCATCAGTTTGTACTCACTGCTAGTAATCTGTAGATATAACACTGTTTCTTCTGGCCGTCACGCCACACCCGTGCCATGGCCTGCTCATCATTAGCTGGGTTCCAGTCAGGGTCGAACATCACCAGTCGGTTAGCACCAATCAGATTCAGCCCACAGCCTCCTGCCTTACTGCTCAACATGAAGATGAACTCAGGGCTCTGCAAATGAAGAAAAAACAACAATAAATGAAATATTTGATATAAATCAGTTCCTACAAAATAGGTGCTCTCCTGAATCCAATGCTTAATGCTTGGTTGTTATAGAATGAGAATAATAAGGATATTGGCTTTAAAGAATTGTCAGCAAATGAAAACTGCTTAAAACATGGTTCTCAATCAACTTATTTCACAAACTTTTACGTGTATCTCTTACTAGGAGTTTTAAACCAGGCTAAAAATAATTCTTTAATATCTTCAACTATGACAGTTCTAGTTATGAGCAACTGGAAAGGGTTGCAGTCTGTAAGACAGGTTGCTAAGCCAGGGTCCACTATGCTTTGTACTCGTCAAAAAGAGCTTGAGGAATTTCCTTGGTACAATAAACCTGTCTTCTCTGTCCCTGCAAGTAGAAAAGTCACAAGCTTAGCTATCTATTGAAATTTTTATGTTCTGGTAAACTGGTTCAAGATCACTTTCACAATGTTCTGTTCAGTAAAAGTACTCACACTGGGGTTGTTAAACCTCTCCACAACCTTTGCCCTTTTCTTGATGGTCATAGATCCATCCAGACGCACATACAGGTAGCTGCAAATGGACAGAGGCAATAATGTATGTAAGCCTCACTTCAGTAAGTTCATAAAGAAATACAACTTGTGTTATCAATGCCCTACATGCCCCCAGCTTCCATAACATGGAAGCCAGACTTTAGCCAGGTAAACTTTCAGGCTTTCCTTAGGGGCATCCAGTGAAAGTTTCTTTGGAGGACTTACTGAAGCCGAAGACCTGGAGTCCAGGACTGTATGGGTTTCCAGGCTACACTTTCCAAAACACAACTTACATGTGGGAGTGGACTTGGGACAGCATGTAGAGTTCACTGATCAGCTTGGACCAACAACACAGCTTTTGATATCTGTATTTTCAAAGACGTCATCACTTACCCTCTGGATCGGCACAACTTCTCAAACAGGTCCAGCGTCTGTGTGTAGTTGGAGACCAGGACGACCTTGTCTGAGGTTTTACTCTTCGTCATGGCCAGGATGTAATCCAACACCAGCATCTTACCTGGGGGTCAGGGTGATGACATTTTAGCATACTAGTAGTGTTACTAAGGCAAGGGTGCATTATTCATAAAGTTAGTGCTAACATTATAATGGGAATTTGCCAACCTTTTATCCTATCATCTTAGTAAACATATAGTTACTCACTTCTTAGCTTGATTTAGTCCAACTCTAACAACAGTAGTAGAGCTGCACATTACACATTCCAGTCTGTTTTTTTCCAGTTAACTAACAGGTAGGTACAATAAAGAAACCATTACCTGACAGCTCTGGCTGGATGTGTTTGGGACTATACTTCTCTGGGAACAGATCCAGAGCTCCATCTAACCCTTCATCACCCTCCAGACATTTCTCATAAATCAATGAAGGATCTATAAAAAGAAAATGGATTTAGCATTACTATCCTAGCACTCAGTAGATATAGATTAGTTTTCTCAGTGTGCTCAATATTTTGCTTTGCAGAGTTAACTTGCTTGTAAACTGCAGTGTGAGAGGACTATGCTAGGGCAGTCAAATCAACATTAATATAAGATCATTGAGTGTGTTCTTGGGCCAAGCCCACACATTCGCACATAACTAAGTTAACATCCACAACTATTTGGGTCATTCTGATACCATGTAAACCTAGAAATACAGCAAGAATGGTGACGATAACTTCACTTGTAAAGGCAATAACTTGTAGTCTGAAGGACTGGTTGCACTCACGATTGCAGAGTTTCTTCAGCTGGGTGATGGCAGTGAAGGCGGACCCCGTCACCTTCCCTGACTTGGACTTGTCCAGTTGAGCCTGCACCAGTTTAGACTGTACCATGTGCTTGTAAAGAGCAGTCTGTAGGGGTGTCAGTCGACAACAAACCACCTGCTCAACTACAGAGGAGAAGAAAGTCCATGTGACATACATGTAACAACATGGGCATCTCAACACAAATGCTAAAATGCAAAATACTAACTTGTACAACATTCCTTCATGACTTGACTGACCTCAAAAAGTTTCCAGTCTAGTTTAAGAAGTAAAATAACTACTGAATCCAATTTGCTAATGACATCATTATTCATTATTTGTTTCCAACAAAGCAGTACTGTAGGTACTATGTTGATAGACACAGTTAACACAGAATGTCTATTGATCAGGAATGTAATCTCATTCATGGTTGGGATCACATTCTGCATATTGCAGCAGCCCCACCTAGCTACAGTGCCATGTAGAACAGCTACAGTGCCATGTAGAACAGCTACAGTGCCATGTAGAACAGCTACAGTGCCATGCAGTATTGCCCTGAAGAAGGTGACACACTGTCACTAAAATATCAACTATGTAAGAACTTACAGCTTGTGTACAGATCAACTTTGTTATCCATAGAATGTCTAGTTGTACGTACTCTTAACTGGCAGGTACTTGGACAGGATGGAGGCCGTTCTCCTGATGATGCAGCGGTCAACAATGTCCAACAGCTGTTAACAAAAACAACAACATTCTTCATATTCATGTGATTATTTAAGTGAAGACCAGAGATCAAAAATAGAGGTTTGTGTAAAAGATGTTGGCAGCACAGACCAAGGATATCCTGGATGGAACGTGTAAGTAGCGACTTCAGGGGGGGGTTTCCAATGAGGGTGAGCCCGCTAGACAGATCTGCATAGATGTGCAGTGTGAAGACTAGTTGACTGCTGCCCAACCCTATGTCAGGGACCCCAGCAGTAGTATCATACTGGATACTACTTCTGGATACTACTATCACTTGACTAGCTGCATTGGTAGAATAAGATTACCTCCTTGAGTTTTTCTTCTCCCCTCTTCTGGTCCTTATCCGAGGCGCTTGCATCTCGACCGCGTAAGATTGGCGTCTCAAATCGCTTCTTAAACTCTTGTGCTGTGCCTGAAAAGTCAAGTGCATCAGAGTTTCAAGAATATCAAGGTAAAATTGTAATCAAGAAGCAAAGAAAAAGGCAGCCGCCAATGTTGTTGAATGCATTATTGACCTGAGAGAGATAGTGGAAAGCCGTCTGAAATGTTAGCCTACATGGTGTGTAATTCCTTTTGGCTGCGCAAGAAAAAAAATTATCATCCATTTAAATGATTTAGTTACCAATCAGATGAAACTTCAATTATTTTGATTCGATTTCACTTCATTTATTTACATGAAGATAAAACATTGTACAAAATAATGACAGATAGAAATAACAACAGAAAGTAGGCAAAACGCTTAATGACTTGTGCGAGATCTTTCCTTCTATCTGAAGAGTTATTTATTAGGTAAGCACAAACTTCATTTATCAGATGGTGATAATAATAACAATAATAAACAAAATCATTTCGAACCCCGCTACACCTACCCAGGATACCAGTGTTGACAAAGTGCACCAGACTGAAGTATTCCAGGAGATCGTTCTGGATGGGTGTGCCCGATAGCAACACCCGTCTCCTGCACTTCAGCCCACTCAGCGCCTGGTACGTCAGGTTCTCACAGTTCTTTAGCCGGTGGCCCTGCAACAGGAAAAAACAGAGGTTACTTTAGAAAGCTAACATTCATAAGCAGGGCTCGAAATACTTTTTTCTGCATACCTGCACTGGTGCAGGTAACATTGAAAATTACCTGCACCAGACAAATCTTACCTGCATCACTTTGAACTTAGGAAGTATAGATCATACTAAAATTGTTCAGGAACCACTTTTTTTTCTCGTTTATACATTACAGGTAACAGCCAATAAGGCTAAGAACAATCCACAATACACCTTCATCATAGGACATTTATGTAGTTGGGTGTGCAGGTTAGGTGCAGGTAGACGCCATAAATACCTCCACAGCTCCAATTTTACCTGCACTAACATGCATATGCAGGTGGTATTTCGAGCCCTGATAAGCATATACTGAATACTCCCCTCTTACAACTTTTCCAAAACTGCTGTCTATTGACCACTACATCAACAACCTGTTAATAGTGCCTCCTGTCATAGAAGGGAGTACTGCAGCTTGTTCTAAAGATGCTGATTACACCTCAATGTGGAAAAAGAATAGTAAGCTTAACAACCACCAATATTTAACATTTCTGTCTTCTCCATTCAATCTGCTGTTGTACTAAATACAATGTTATCATTGAAAGAGATAAGGTATAGAATTTGTCGGCAAAGTCAGTCAATTTCCCTACTAGTTCATGTAATACTAATGAAAAAACACTGCTGATATACTGTAAATGCAGAAACTTCCGCGGTGGTTTCATATTCCTGGTTTTCGCGGTGGCCGCTGAACTGCAAACTTAAAACCACTTTGAATATTTATAATACAATGTGCGACTACAGTACAGTACTGTAACTAAGTTTACGGGATTGCTCTACCGCGAATTCAAAACCACCGCCAACACTCCACTTTTCCGCTGCGGCGAGATTAAATCCCCACCATCCTCACCTAAATGCATTTACAGTATTATGTTTGGAGGAAACCATAAAACTTATCTGTACCTCGTCACATATAACCAGTCCGATCGGGCCCCTGTGTAGAACAGCAGCGTGGAGCCGGAATGTCTCGTACGAGATGATGAGGATAGGGGAGGAAACACGCCTGCCCTGCTGGGACATGAAACTGTCTATAAAGGGAAAGAAATACATTAAATTTATCTATTTTTGGTATTTTTGCAACTGGTAAATAGGGAAATCAAATGGCAATGATTACAAATGATAATGTACAACTGAACTACTACTGACAGATATTTGTATATTGTAGTATCTATTGTCGTTTACTACCGTTGCGTAGAGTCATAGTCTGCATATACTGACTGACAGTAATAGTAGTAGTACTGTAGTAAAAATGGAAACAGTAGCTAGGTGCACTGTCCTTACCCAATCACTACAATGAACAGGTTGCAGCTGCAGTTATCTTTCTAGTTGGCAGCACACTACACAATGCCAGTCTAGCAGTTATCAGTCAATCAATTTTTGAAGGAAGTAATTGCATCAGAGACTTCTTACTCTAGTTACCTTCTACAAGACGGTTATGTTTTTGGTAGTGTTTGTATGTGTGCATTGTGTGTATGTGGATGAACAGCATAACTCTACCTGAATGGGTTGGATTGATATTTGGTAAATGGGTAGACCTTGAAGCCTTGACCTTGACATTTTTGGCCCCCTAGCGCCTTGTTTTGGTACTACAGCATAACTACTTATACGGAACTGCAGCGGAACTAATCCATTTGTATCTTATTTGATTCTAGTTTTACAACAGTGTGAAATGATGTGGCTGTTGTTAATGTGTTAAACTTTGAAACCAAAAACAAGACCTTGATATAGTCCACACTCATGTTATAATAAATCTTCACATACCAAGATTCCTGTCTATCTGGTCCTTGGAGCCAGAGTCAATAGCGAGGGCATTGACCCTGGTGCCCAGCCACTTGTTGATCTCATTGTACCAATTCTGAAGTATGGATGGGATAAGAAATTTAAAACTTAATTAAAGAAATCGACAAAACAATACAACAAATAAGTGGCATACAGACATATGTTATAGTTTGACACACATTTTATCCAGAGAAACACTACAGTCCACAGAAAATTTCACCAAAGCTTAAAAACTCACACATATCTTAATGTAAATCCATAATAGAAAATAAATCATGGTAACCTACCTTGACTAAACTGGATGGTGTCACAACTATGGCTTTGTCTATTGTTGGCTTGGCTGTTTTAGACACAAATTTTGAATATCAGCATCACCATAAATGTCACAGCATGATATTCAACTGACGCAGAAAGTCAAATAATTTGAAATAAAGCAGATCAACAGCTAAGTGTAAACAGTACTTACCATCAGGGCTTTGTTTCTGTAAGAAAATAAAAGGGAAATGTTAGAAACACACAAGGAAATCAAGGGGATTAATCTAACTGAGTGATAACAAAAGAAAACCTTATGGAAATTTGCAATCTGTGTTTAAGTCTTTAAGTAATTATTCAGACTTTATTATACATGTATGCAAGTTAGAGATTTGCAAATATAAATCAGAATGCTCACTAGTAATGTCCAGAGGAGAGTGATACATTGAAGAGTCTTGCCTAAACCCTGAAGAAAAAAGAACAGAATGTCAGATAGCCTATCCCTACACATTTAAAAAGGTTAATGCCAAGAAACATTCTATTTCTATCATTTCAAGTTGTAGGAAAGCCAGGACCTAAAGGAGAGGTGATTTAAACTTTGTGATTCCATAAAAAAAACCTCCTTTCAAACCACAGATTACATTACAGGAGTATCCATTGTTGATCTTACAATGCGAGAATGTGCAAATATGCGAGGAAACCACATGCCATCTTTGCTCCAAGTAGACGTATTGGTATTTCACGTACAAATAAACATTTTCTTTTACCATTTCATCAGCCATGATGCACCCCTGGCTGCCGGGGATCCTCTCTCCCGTCACACAGTCCCACATGAACTTCACCCCCTCCCTCTGGTGAGGCCGCAGCACACAGCACAGGACAGGGTCTACAACAACTGGGGGCAGATGGGATGGTTATTCTTATCTACTGATAATTCAATCTAATAAGATACACCTGTGGCACATTTTAGACAACAGTTTGCATGTTTATTGTTTATTCAAAAGATCTCCATTAGTGATTACAATTCAGACTGCATCATTAGTCTTCCTGGAGTCATGAGACCAGGTATGGGATCAGAAGAATTAATCCAGTTTGCTATGAAAAGACAAGCCAAGCTATGTTCAAATTAGCAAAAATGGAAGGACATCACTTACCATGAACAGGATGCTTTTCTCTAAACAAATAAAAAAATGAAAGAATAATTAGTATTGAAAGTATAGTAACATCATAGATACATACATACATAACTATAACCATACAAGAATGCAGAGAACGGTATCAGTACAAGTATACAAAATACATGTTTATAGAGTCAAAGTTTCACAAAACATCAGCCTTGTCAAAAAGCTATCATCAAGATGTTGAAGACTTAGCATTAGGTATTAACTTTTTTTGTAACACATTTGTAGATTGTTCAATTGTCTTTTTGAAAAAATTTAGCTCACATTTTCTTATCTGATTTTTTATTGTCATACTCATAGCTTTTGAAAACAACCTCTGACTAAAGTACTGCTGCATCATTCACCACATAGTGGATAACCATGGCTTTTTTCTTACCATGCAACTGATTCAGTGAATAGATGAGAAGCCATGACAACTCACAGGTCTACTTTCAGAGCCTCCTGAGCTGACAGCTGTGGAGGGTGGTACAGAACAAGAGCTCCCTCCTCTTCAGGGTCATGAAGCGCCCGCCGAGTTCCCTGTCTGCGGATGCCTAGTGATCCTTTTAATGTGGGACCTGAGCGCATAAAGACAAGTCTTCACTATTGCAATACGACAACATTATACTGTGATGATACATCATCCAAAAGATCTTCCTTCAAACAAGTTTGTAGTAAAGTGTACAAGTTTTTCTGACTTAAGACCAACATTTTCTCAGAAAATCTGTTATGTACAGCTTTTCCCTTGGACCTTGTCACTTGCAGAGAGTTTGCGAGAAAGACAGATTCAGAATACAAAATTATAATGTTATATCACATAAAACCTTGCAGTGCTGCAGTAGTAACCTCTTGAAACATGCTTGACTTCAAAACTTTGAATTAACAAGACTTAGTAAAAACCTTCACACTAACCTTTGTAATTAGGGATAGGAATCTTGAAGGGTTTGGACAGGATTGATCTGATAAAGGCCTCCTGTTGGGAGAAATTCAATGATCAGAGACTGAAGAACAAGGCAGAGTGTGTCAAACTCAAGTTTCCAATCACATGAATGAACAAATTCGATTTTCCATAATTGATTGCAAGCTTTTCTTAGCCTGGGTGCCATCCCATTTAGTTGACAGGGGCTCCCATACTCAGTCCCTCACGAAATATTCTATGACTTATAGTATGAGGGAGAAAGTATAGGAGCTCCTGTAAACTAAATAGGATGGCACCAAGGCCAGGCAGACTGAGCTGAAATAATGCACATAAGAGAACTCACATGCGATGAAGAGTCTGGGAAACGAGACTGGTTGGTGATAGGGGTCAGTGGTCGTCGGTACGGCGACATAAACTGACTGGATGGAGAATCATCGATATCAGACTTGGCTTTGTTCCTCTTAGCAACCTGTTGAGTAAGAAGATGCCAGGATGATATAGACATGTCATATAATTATTGATACATTGTAACTTGCTAACTGTTAATTTTATTATACTATAAACATCTATTATCTATATCTAGAGATCATGGTAGATGACCTACAGACACTCAGTCTACCATCGAGAGGAATCTCCAAGCAGGCAACATGACCAGGAAGGATGTAATAAAGAGGATAGCTGCTGACCGAGCATGCTCTGGCAAACCTAGCTGCTTCTATTTATTATTAAAAAAAAATAAAATAAAAAAAAAAAAAAATTCACGGGTCTTAGTGGCAAGTGTGCAGATGTTGACACACTGGCAGCACCAAATCCGTAGGTGTTTTTTGGCACCTTCAGACAGATTAGCCGTGAGGCTCGGTGGGCGTCACTCCACTGTCATGGGGGCAGGGGCATGGTGAGTATCGAACTCGGGACCTACTGATTCTGATTCCAACGCTCTAGCCGTTACGCCACACAGACATTCTATGTATTATAGGATGACACAAATCTTGATAAAACCTCCTGGGTAAGTCAGTCTACGTTAGCAACTTCACAGTCATTCATTGTCAACTCATCTAGAATCATGAACTTTTATTTTAAGTGACTGTGAAGTCCTTTCATCGATTCAATGCAGTTGCTGCACCAACGGATTCTTTTTTGGCTCATAATTCATATAACTTATAAGACAAAAATATAACAGTTACACAAGCTCTTATTATTTACAATTTTTTATAATGTGCAAGTTACCCTCGGCCTGATACCAACCTTGTTTGGTCTCCAGTCTTCATCAGCATCCTCCCCAGGCTTACGTTTGGCTGCAGCCAGCTGGCTTGGAGCCTGGCTACGTCTCTGAAGACACAGCAGTTTGGATATTCAGTGTTTTCCACCCAAGCCAAGTAACTTAGTAAGTAACTAACACACAGCTATACAGAGACACTACAGTACACAGGTGCACCCTCATATAATTAAATTAATTGTGAATCATTATACAAGCAAAATTATTGGACTGTTGGAGCATTTTTGAGACCCAAATTGCAAGTCTACGAAAGCTTCACCTTCCGCACTGGAACCGAGTGCTGAAAACAATGGTCGAATCGGCCTCAGCACTCGGCGCCCAGTGCTGAAGAATGTTCAGCACTCGTTTTCCAGTGCTGATCGGCCTTTCTCCAGTGCTGAAGCTCCCTCAGCACTCGTTTTCCAGTGCTGAAAAGACGTCAGCACTCGTTTTCCAGTGCTGAAAAGACGTTTTCCAGTGCTGAATGTTCGTCAGCACTCGGCTCCAGTGCTGAACTCGCGGCCCGGGCGGCGACGGGTCAGGTCAAAGGTCACTCAGCACTGGTTACCCAGTGCTGAAACCGCCGTCAGCACTGGAACCGAGTGCTGATATACAAAAGCTTCGCCTTCCGCACTCGATTTTCCAGTGCTCAGGGGCACTTCAGCACTGGAACACCAGTGCTGAGAAATCTTCAGCACAGGAAAACGAGTGCTGACATCTTTTCAGCACTGGAACGTTCTTCAAACCAGTGCTGAAGTCTTTCGAGCACTGGAGTGTCCTAGTGCTGAGAGCGGTACTTGACGTAGCACTGGAGTGTCCTAGTGCTGAGAGCGGTACTTGACGTATACTGATTAAAAATAAAGTTAAACTTTTGGTTGTGCTATTCAATTTAATGTGTAACTTGGTGTATGTATAGAGTATAGATACAAAGTACTGAAAGCGGTACTATATACGATACTAATAAAGATGATTTTTCAAGTTTATGCAGTTTTAGCTGGTGTGTTACGCCGAACGGCGGTAATACCGGCTATATAACGTAAGATAGATACAGATGCAAAAAAGCCTGAATTTGTGTTGTTTTGTGTAATTGAAATGTATAAGGAATGGATATCATTAAAACGGGATTGCAAACAACTTTATTATTATTACCGCCCACGTAAAGAAAGCGTCACGACGATCGCGAGTATTTTCCATTATCCCCGAAGGTAATCGACAAATGAAAACTGTTATAGAGTTATAGAGGTGTTATAGAGCAGAATGTAACGATAGGTGACGTTTATAATCCAGCAATCTTACGTTTTAGTCGAGCAAGGACGTTATATAACGTCCTTGAGTCGAGCAAAGGACGTGTCGTAACTCCAAATTTATAATACTGAATGAATGAAGACCTTTATTGTACAGTTTTGCCCAACCGAGCTAAGTACGGGTCACAACAAGTCAAGATATATACATATAAAAGTATCACAAATCTAGTCTAACACAAAAGTTCGGCTTCTTCTCGCTTCTTGGTAATAGTGAAAATGTAGGACTGTATGGGTTTCGCTATGGTCGGTTTGTCAAAACGCATGAGAAATATAAACTTGTCAGTGCTACTCATGTGTCTAAAATGAGGGAATCTACTTTCTATATAACTAAATAGAGTATTTCTATCATTGACATACATATCGCAATCAACTATGAAGTGCACTACTGTATACTAGTATGTCAGAGTCTAGTCTCCCGCTCTCTCAGGGTCTTCTCTCAGCACTCGGTTTCCAATGCTGAATGTTCGTCAGCACTCGGTTTCCAGTGCTGAAGCCGGCGTTTCCAGTGCTGAGAGCGTCAGCACTCGGTTTCCAGTGCTGACGAACATTCAGCACTCGGTTTCCAGTGCTGAAGCCGGCGTCTCCAGTGCTGAGAGCGCGTCAGCACTGGTTTTCCAGTGCTGACGAACATTCAGCACTCGGTTTCCAGTGCTGAAGCCATATTCAGCACTGGTTTCCAGTGCTGAAAAAGGAGGGTGAAGCTTTCGTAGTTTTGCACCCAAATTAACTGTTAGAATACAATGTTTTATTGCAGAGAACGAAGAAAGACGTCACGAAAGCTCCCACAGCTCCGCCCTCCTCCCTGGCCTGGCAAAAATATATCATACAAATGTGCCCCCCTCCCACGATTTGCGCTAAACTCACCATAATTTCAGCTTCAGACGTCCAACAGAAGGACCAAAATGTTTTCCGGAGACGTGGAAGACTATATTCTCTGTATGCAAGCCATCTGCGGTTCGTATAAACCACAAACTGTCGAAGAATCTCGAATGAATTTACGAGTGAACTATTCTTCTCTTCGAAACACGCGCCATTTTGTTACATATACTACCCAGAATGCATAGCGGCCCTGCCAACTTCTTGAGGAATCCAAACCATGGTATTCATGTACCATATCCAAACATTTTGCTTTACTTTTAGATATGATGTCATATCAATTGTTATATTGACAATTAACTATTTAAGATCTATTCATTTTGTTTTCAAGTCTTCAAGAGAAAAGGAATGCTGAGAAAGGAAATATTTCTAACTTTAATCATAGGAAAAAATAAAAGAATGCCAAGAACTAATTGCAACGCTTGCAAGAACCAAAGCAAGGACATTGTTTGGGAAAGTATGTTACCCACTTGGGGTTGAGAACTTACAACATGTATCCATTATATTTGTCTAAAGATGAAATAGGACGAATATCTGCTCAAATAAATGACCGTTGTGCAAAGCAGAAGAGACTGACAAAGTTACTGAGGATATGATTTATTGTTCTCATTGCAAAATCAGACTTATAGTATTCCTGACTAAAAATGGAGATGTTTTTATTCATAATTACATCAGTTTGCCAGAGTATTTTCATCAATAAGTGCATGTGCCTTTTCCAGAAGCTGTGGTATGCAAGTCAACAATGTTTTGGTTACAAGTGTGTCACAAATATCTTTGGACATGTCTGAAAATGTTTAGTTTTATGGTTGCAATAAGCCAGCAGTACATTGATAACAGAGTTCATTGATAATAGACTTTGTTAAAGACGCAATAATCATATCAATTTTGTTATTTGACAGGAAATGATACAGGCATAAAAAAGATTTCATATACTCATTTATTGGAAAAGTAACTCATCATGTTGGGTATAACAGTAGAATATAGCAAATACTGACACCAGGAGCTTCTGATTGCAGGAAAATCAAAATCGTTCACTTAAACTCCATCTGTTCATAGTTTTGCTGCAAATAACTTGTTCATTTGAAGATACATGAATGAAACCATCTCACATTCAATCATTACGATACCCAATTTTTATACAATTACATCTCACAGATATCATAGTTACAATACCAAAACTGTCGTAGCTATAAAACTAAGGTACGGTACCCCAATATCGATAGCTCTACCATCATTTCAATTTCAAGCATTTGGCTATGTCTAAAACCAATTATTCTTAATCTGTCAAAATCAAGTGTAATTATCTTATATAATGAAATAATGGTAAGCTATACTGATATAACATCATCATATCTATTACTAATATCTGCATGTCTTGGCTATTACGATGGGGTAGTTGGCTCGAGTTCTCTGCCCTCTAGCTGGTTCTTAGTTGATAATCTGTGGACAGAATGAGTGGATAATGTTACATGGGGACCTCAACATGTTAGTCACAGTAATAAGACTGAATAATGAAATGAGAGTTTCATTAAACCCACGTTAACTTCCACCCTTTAAAGAGTATTTTTAATGTATTTGACTGCCAAAGCAACCCAACCAAATTGAAACAAGTATAGGGGAGACTCACCTCCATTTTGTGTGATGTACCTGACCCATGGTAGTGCCTGGTAGCCACTCTTCTCTATGATTTTCAAGTAGCGAACCTGAAAATATATTGAGAGAAATTCATCATCACCTTCCATACATGACCACATACATTAACCATGGTACCTATCAGATAAAATGGATCATAAAGGTTAAAAGCTGTTTGGCCAATTTTACTGATAATTCTAAATGACTTCAAAATTTGCAAAATACTGGAATCAATCTCTGTCTTTGGAAGAAACTTGCTCATTTTCTATGGTAGAATCTTGGGTCACATTGAAAATATTTAAGCTTATAAGCTGAAGCAGAAGTTGAAGCATCCAGTAATACTATACAAAACATTGCCCATGATTCCCGACATCAAAGGCAAGAGCACCCACCTGGATCCCAGAGGTGGTGAAGTAGGGAATCTCAAACTTGACAGCGATGGGCGGCCGTCCCTCTGTCTCCTCTCTCTCAACACTCGGCAGGTTAAAATGTGCCCGCATCAGGTACTCCTTGCCTCCCTGGGAAGAGCGGTAACAGTACACAAGTTTGGTAAACTAATTTCTGGACATGAAAAATACAGGC
>NC_049993.1:6129069-6160104 GCF_000003815.2 Branchiostoma floridae | reverse complement strand
CGTCATAACCAACGTGGAACGGGGCCTTCTGATTGGTCCGCGACGCCCTGGCTATATGATAATGTCTGATAAAGGCCTGTTCCTCGGTGTACATGGTGTCATAAAGCCTGGTATTTTGCTATAACCACCTCATAAAACCACCTCGTTCGCTTCGCTCACATCGGTGGTTTTATTCGGTGGTTATAGCAAAGGACCAGGCGTTATGACACCATATACACCTCGGGGCGGGTCATTAACCCTTAATTCATGCCCCATTGGGCTAAGTACAGGCTTATAGGTACAAAATACACCTGGTCACATTGAGATGGATTCTAAGACTAATCTTTAATAGTTACTTACAGGGAATGACTTGATGGACCAAACCATTGCACTGTTCTCCGGAACCCACTTCACATTCCCTACAGTCGTCTTGAACTTGGGGGAGTCGGCGTCGCTCGGGCAGGGAATGATGATCTCCACGTTGTTGGCAGTGGATCGGCGCTTGAACTGAGACTTGGCCTTGATCATGTACTCCACACGGGAGTGGGAATGCCGCTCGATCACAGACTCAATCCAGATCAGTGGCTTTACCTAGAAATAACCGGTAAGGAACAAGATGGAAAATACAGCTTTTACTGTTTGAGAAACAATTTCACAATAGATACAAAGAGAGAAACTATTTGAAGCAATTCACTACTACTACAACAGAAACAAAGAGAGAAACAATTTTACCAGAGAAACAATTTGAAGCAATTAACCAATCTAACAGAAAATAAAAATGGGACAATTTTTCGTACATGTGTGTTGAGTCTGTATGACATCAGCTCGAACTCTCCATCCGGCGGGATGAAGGAGATGGTGCGGTCGTTCTCAAAACGGGACAGCCGCACGCACTGATGGAACTTCACATCCTCCAGCTCCACAGACTTGCTCTTCCCTCCTGTAGGTGGGGAGGGGGGGGGGCAGAAATACGTGCTTGAACCTGTACAGGGCTTGAAAATGCCTTTCTTTTTCTTCCTATTCCCACCAATGCCAGCCCAAATAACAGAGTATCCTGATGTTCTTGTGATACAATCAGAAAGTATATCCCTAACAAAGGATGCAGGCACAGACTGAAGACTTGTTACAGACAAGTTAGCACTCTACCACAACCACAATGAGGATGCAAGAGAGGCAGTACATGTAGCAGAAGACAAGCTGATACTTTAACCTCAAGCATCTTTGAAAAACAGATGAAAACCCAGTCTTGTACATTAATGCCAACAGGAAGAGATACAAAACACAATCTACAGTACAATGCTCCCGGGAATGAAACGGCAATACCACATTTTTGTAAGAGGAACAATTCTTATTTTGAAGCCACAAGACTTTGTTATCCAAAGGAGCCCAGCAATTTTTATTAGCAGAATGACAGTCAGATATCCATGAACATGACCCCACCAGGCAGAGACTTTACTTACTGCCAGTGATTTCAAACAGAACTTTGTCATTCAGTCCCAAGCGGAGCTCGGGCATCCCACTCAGGTAAATCCGCATCTTGATCCCGCCAACTATTTCGCTCCTTAAGACAACTCCGTTTACGCTGACCTGTAAGTGATTGGCGTAAAAAAAAAAAACAAGACTTACTTCCGGTATTCTGGAACAAGACTTTGTCGTTGAGCCCCAGACGTAGCTCGGGCATGCCCGTCAGGAATACACGCATCTTGATGGCCCCGACGATCTCGCTCTGCAGTACGTGACCGTTTAAGCTCACCTCGTTTGGGGAGATTAAAAACAGCTCAATATTCAAAATGCCACACAATAGAACAAGTGAATTAAGTACAATTTCATCCATTATATGCTAAACCTGCTGAATCCACCTACAGTACCAAGTTGGTAGATATTCAAAGTGACTAGAGCACTCTTCTGCCAATCAAAGTACATGTATCAAGCAATTCAACCAACAACATTTATTAGATGCAGGCCTGTCACACTTTGATCATTTCAACAATTTTGATTTACATTTCTAAGTTTTTGTGGAGGTAGGCAGGGCTACATTTATATACGTTGTGTTCTACACTACAGTGTGATTTTGCATTAAAAAAAGAATCCCAACATACGAGTAGGTTGACCGACTCAATCACGTCCAGGAAGACCTCGTTCTTGCGATACTTGATGCCCTCTGACCTCCAGGACACGGCATTGGTGACAGCCATGGGTGGTCGTACCTGGGTTTCCAGCTTGTGGCCCTCCTGTGTGATATACCTACACGGTGGGACAAATCAGTATGAAACCATGCTTAGAGTTAGACACATATCCTTAGTATTTATCTATATCTATCTATTGGTTTGGTTATGCAGCATGCAAAGGCTGCCCAACTGGCCTGTGGATATTACATGCCAGCCCTACTGACAAAGACAATACAAATGGAAGTTGACATGGACAGGATAATAATCAATAACAATACAAGTAGAAACTCCATAAACACTATCTATTCATGATCTAAAATAGCACATACAGTGTCTTCATCCCTACTTCTTTATCCATAGTATAAAGCTGTAATCCTGTAAAAATGTTAACAAGTCCACTACTCACTCCTGCAGAATTTTGCTGTCTGTTGTCTGTGGATAGCCAAAGTCCATAACTTCATCCAACAGCTCGTAGATGATGACAAAGTTGTCTCGGATGCTCTCCTCTTCCAGCTCTTTGAAATACTCCATGAAAATCTGTGGACAAAGAACAAGGCACCAGGGTGAGATATTCTAAAAATGGGGCAACTTCAAATTGATGTTTTCAACTTCAATCTATAAAAACAATTGCAGTATATCTTTTCTTACTTAGATCAACAATAAGACAACCCACCTGTACAACTTTGTACAAAAAGCTGAACACCAGTGCCACATTGGCATTTTTCTTGGTGGTGGCAACCACTGAGAGAGAGTTAAGACAAACTGATTCTCTAGACAACTAAAGCAGCTTACAAGGTCTCTTGCATCTCACATACCTTCTTGTCTTCATGATACGTAATTGGTTGGTTTGGTTTGGTAATATACACAGTACTGAAACTACTGATATCCATTATAATTACAGTAGTAAATGTCAGCCAGCAAAAGACTGTGTAAACACAGGCTACCTTTATCCCATACTGCAAAATTATGTCCCCTTGGTTATAACTTTCATGAATTTATAGTCAAAACAACCACAAGCCTACTGAAGGGTTTGAAATACTGGGTGCATGTGCACCTTTGTGGACCCAAACTTTTTGAACGCAGAATATTCATGAAAATTAAGCATCAGAAAAAGCTATATTGTAGTTTGTTTGTTGTACTGATTGTTTAAAATTTTGAAGTTAGCTATATAATTACAGGCAGTTAAATTTGTAATTACGTTTTACCAGCATTCTACTTAATCCTACAACTTTTTTTCTATTACTATCAATTCTATGCACCTAAATTTTTAGGTTAGGTGCACCAGTGCATCTACTCCCATGAAGGAATTTTACGCAGTCTGAAAGGATACTGTACAGGTTGTTGTACTTGATGTACACAAAGGTGAGCACTGCAAAGGTGATCTTAGCTATACCATTACAGAGGGAAGGCCAGTCGAAAAAAAAAATATGATAGGAATAGGTCACGATTTTTCCCACCAACCTCTGCTTGGAGAGTACTATCTGAGGCCCTTTCCCAAGTGCACAACATCAGTGACATGGCAGGTTTCAAACTCGAGACCTCTTGGGTCTAAACCCAATGCGCTGCCACCACGCGATCTCACATTTTTGCACCTGGCACTGTGGTGCAGTTTGAAAGGATACTATAGAGGTTGTTGTACTTGATGTACACGAATGTAACCTTAGCTATGTTGTGTACCTAAATTTTAAGGCTAGGAGCACCAGTGCACCTACACCCATGAAGTGATTTTGCGCAGTCTGAAAGGATACTGTACAGGTTGTTGTACTTGATGTACACAAAGGTGACCTCCTCGGTGCTGATGATGGGAGACGTCTGCAGCTCCTCCTCACGTTCCATCAGCAGTGGCATGAACTTATCGATCACCGACGGCTCGATGTCCCCACGGTAATTACGGGAAATCATCACCTGGGGGAAAAGAGACGTAGTCATGATGTGTAATCTCCAAGCAGATCCTACGGTGCCATAAGATACTGTACATTTGTAAATGCATTTAAGTTCGCAAGGATTTAATTTCGCGGTAGTGGGAAAAAGGACTTTTTGCGGTGGTTTTAAGTTTGGGTTAACACCATAGACTGCAGTCTAATACCATAATAGAAAATGTTCGCGGTGGTTTTAAGTTCGCGGTTAAGTGGTCGCCCCGTAAACTGTGAACATTAATCTACCGCAAACACTTACAGTAGTATCAAAGCTTGCCAAGGAGTAAAGCCGGCTAAGGGAGTCAAACGGTTACAAATATCATTTATTTTTTATTTCGATTCTTTGGCACATAATAACGTACAAATCAAGCAGAAAAACGTTTGAAATCTTGCAGTGCCCCTCCCCTTTGTTGAAATTTTCTATACATTATACGAGCGATAATAAACTAATATAGTGATTTGTACCAACAATCCTAAAGGCAACTACATGCCCTAACGCACAAAGAGAAGAATTACGCAGTACTAGCTTTAACTAGTAATTTTTAAGAAAGAAAACGTAAAGCAGTTGTTGCCGCGTTCTTTGACAAGCAAGTGGTTGCGAAAATCAGATTTTACATCTCAGCAGTTTACTTCACTTAGTACCACCGTTTTCCCCACTTACCTTCCCCTTCAGGTCTAGAATATACAGCATAGAGCAAGACATCTTGAAATCTTGTCCGCTTTGCCGTTTTCTTCCGCAAAATCGCCAAAACTTCCACGTCCCCCCACTGTACTATCTTCTTTTCCAAGATGGCGGAGCGGAAATGTAGGTCAAAGGTTACATACGTCTCGCCTCTTGCAGCTGTATATCAGCCTGTCGATCATTGCAGATGGAAATCAAACTCAGTCGGTAGCACAACTTTGACGGAAGAAAATAATCATTTAAAGTATATTTTGAATTACTAGAATCTATCAAAGTACCCGGCAATGTTTTAAAGTATATTTTGAATTACTAGTACTAGAATCCGCAATGTTTTTGTTTTTTTCACGTCATGACATTGGTAACTTTAATGAAGACGGAAATCATGCTCGGTCGAAGCACAACTTGGACAGAAGAAAAAAATCGTTTTCAGTCTGTTGAGAATTACTAGAAGCTATTAAAGCATTCCATTATGGTTTTTTTTACGTCAATCACTCATTGACAAAAAGGGGGGGGGATTTGAAAAATCGTGAACTTGAACCGGGTGAACTTTTTCTAACCGGCTAACGTCAGCTAACTCTCATAACGTTTATCTTTATGTGATTAGCACAGTGCACTGATCTCATTAATAAGTCTATCCTAAGCTTTGATTTTGAAGCTACTCATAAAGATACACCTGTCCGCCTTTTTTAGTTAAATAGTCTAAGAAATATAACCTGGCATCCACCAATATATCAGCTCCTTAACGTTAGAGGAACAAGAGGAAAACTGACTGTGACACCGGGCAACAGGATCTCGCCTTTAGTTACTTTGTGAGTTTGTGCAAAGAGCTCCTTGGTTTGTGCCATCAAATTGGTCCCATCCTCAGGCTTGACAGGAACAGCTAGCGGGCATGGTGTCCTGTCTTCCAGTGCTTTACAAATTCATTACGCAGAAAATCCTACGGATATCCTGTTGAAAGCTCTGTTGATGCTTCAGCCTTTTGTTTTTGGATAGTACGGAAATCCGACCAGGTAAGCCTACTGTCTTTTTCTTTCCCACCCTTATTGGTGTCACTCCGGTTTGTCCAATCAGAGGGCAGAAGAGGTCGGTAAGAGGATGACCCCTTCTTGACCACGCCCCTCTATGTTTCATTCATTTGTCCAGCTACTCGAGCTAGGGCGCCACACGCGGTGCAGCTTTTGTTGGGACACTGGACGGTCTTGCCTGTCACGGAAGCAACGGCCGCGGGAAATCAGTTCACGTTCAACCGACCAATAATTCAGGCGCCGAAGGCACAGGTAAAATTTACTACAATTTTTTGCATGCATAAAACCGATAGCAGTGTATTGTAACGTAACGTTACGTGCAAGGATGTTTTAGGGCATCTGGCCTGGTAGACTACTCCAGAAGCTGGGTCTCACGCACGATCGTGATCGGTGCGCGGTGCCCAGTATAAATTTATATATTTTTTTGCGCGCGAGGGGAGATCACACAAATCTGTGCGACAAGTATGTAGGAAAGACATTGATCTATGCATACACTTGCTCATACGATCGTATTAATGTCATAATCAATACAGATGAGATGGTTTGGTATTTAGCCGGCTTTTACTAGCTGGGTTGGGATGGGGAGGGGGGTGGTTGGCAGTGTGTCCATGCTGGATAAAATTCATAAATTATTTATGACAAGACATGTGAGCCCTCCAGGTTTTACTTTACTATCTTTCTGATAAGATAACAACGATGAGGATAGATCGTGATGTTCATTGTGCATCACAAATGTTAAATTTTTTCAGCCAATGCTTCCACAAAAATCTCTTGCTTGGAAATCAAACTAAACCTGCAGAGTCACCCAGGCAAATATTATGAAAGCTCGAAGACCGACCAAAACGCACGTAGGCACCACCCCTTGGGTTCTTTTTGTGAACCTGTCATTCAGAATGTCCCAGAGCAAGCTCTCCAAACTGCCACAATTCTCATTTGACAAGTAACTGGTTATATTTAAAAAAAAGCAACCTGTCAAGTTTAAACTGCGGTAACGTTTTATTCAATATTGTACTATCTAGTTTTGTGACAGTTGAATGTCTCCACCCAGATGATCGGCTTGAGTAAACACAGTTAAACCTAACGCAAGTTTACTTGTGAACTTGCAGGACCAGTTTACCATCAGATGTACCATTCAAAACTCAATTCATATTTTTTTTTATACACTAATACAGTGTACTAAAACTATAAATGTGTTATTTACGTTGTAAAACATTGCAATAAATATTACACAAGTTTCATGAGATGTCATGGCCCCTGGAACCTGGGTAGACTTAACGCCACATTCTACAAGTTGGCGGTCACGACCCTCATTCATCACTGTAGCAGGTGATGGTGCGATAGACAAGTTGCAGGGCTCGAAATACCCCATGCATTATATACGATGTAGGTTAGTGCAGGTGAAAGTTGGGCTGTGCAGGTATTTTAGCCAGCCCAGACGCTGGGCCAAGCCCTCTCCATAAAACCAGAAAAAACCAAAGGTCATCCAGTGCAGGTAAAGGTTAATGATTGATTATTTGACTTACTGAGGGAGACTGCTGTCCATAAATTACAGAATGTACCATTGCATTCGGTATGCCAATTGTGTGTTGGCAATACATGTTTTAGGGTAGTCTTGTATAACATAGTCCATCCATGGTTGGTTACATAATACAACATTATATTTATATAATCATGACCTAACCAGACTATTTATATAAAGGTAGCCTGGGTTCTGAACTACCTTTCATATGTGAGGCAACAGGGCTTTCACAAAATTTCTGTGTTTCTTGTTTTTCTAATGAAATGGAACACAAGTTACATATTTCATGCACAGTGTATCTCTAGAATTTTTTCCCAGCGTAGGGGCAAATGTAGCCTGGGTACCATCCTATTTCTACCGGGGCTCCTTACACTCACTTCCCTAAAAAAAAAGCCAGCAGTCACTACGGAGGATGATACTCAGGCTCACAGTAGTATTGTTACAGTTAGAATTATGTAGTGACCTTCTCACCCTGATGCCTTCAGGCCAATGGCCTAATAAATTCTAACAGCCTGTAACAGTGACTCTTAAATAATAAAAATCATCAGTAGATTTCCTTGCAGTAAAGATTCCACATAGTGTCATAGACTTAATAGTTTGTCTAAGAAACAACCAATTTAAGTGAAATAGCCTAAACGACTTATGTTTTCTAAGAAACAACCAATTAATTGAAATAGCCCAAATGACTTGCTAAGGTTTTCAATATTGATTATGAATTTCTTACGTAACTATGTCAATGGCTATTATGCAATGAAGTTTGGGGAAATTTCAGTGGCAACTTGAGGGAGGGAGTTGATCCCTCATGTTTGTTTTGTGAGGGTGTGTCACTGTGTGTGGTGGGGGTGTGTCAATGTGTGTGGTTGTGTGTGTGTGTGTGGAGGGAGGCATTTATGATACATTGTTTGGCCTCACAAAAAAAAAAAAAAAAACAGAAATTTTGCCCTCTCATTGTTTCTTCTTATTGTCAATATTTCTGATTCTGAAGTAGCATTCCTGACAGTACTGAAAAACTGAATCGGTTTAATATTTTCCAGTGATTTATATTAGGAATCAATATATGTAGGTCACTCCATTGCCGGGTTATTAGTGGCCTCTCCCTCCTCCTCCTTCTATAACCATTGGAAACCAGGTCACGTGCATCTTTCAGTTACACAACCTTTGCTAGCCTCAATACCAGACTATTTCCAGGGTCTACACAGGCCAGATTCTTTTGCTCTAGGGACCAAATGCTCTAAGGTAATCTTACTACAGGCCCTCCTAAGTCCCAGCCAGTGTAAGTGGTATTAGAAATTGGGTGCCAAGTTTGGTAGCAATGTGACTTCCCCAGGCCAAAAGGGTTTCTACTAGCCCAGTGGGTCTGGTATTCAGGCTAACTCTGGGCATGTTCTTTTATAATCTCTGGGAGCAGAGGACAAACCAGTTTCTGTTTCTACATGCATGTTTGTATGCAGCTGTGGTTGAGCACCATAGAGACTTGTTGCAAAGGTACTGTTGATATTTCCAAGTCTTTGCTGTAGTGTAAGCTCTGTATGACTATGAGATTGTTCTTCTTTCTGCACTGCCTGATACCATAGAAAAAATACTTAAAAGTAATAGGCGATGCTGATGCATCAACCATGGTTACTGGGGTAACATCACTTGTAAAACACTTATATTAATTTACAGTTGATACAGTTAATATCATATTTTAAACTAAGATGCATATTCTGAATTGCCCATCGTAAAAGCAAACGATTTTAGATTTACCTGCCTGACCTATCTCTAACACTAACAGCCTTCTTTTCAGCATGTTGAAGTTGGTACATGACGATGTAGCCTCAAAAGAAAGAAGAAAAAGTACTCCAAGTTTGTAATTAGATCAATTATCGTAGATCTATGCTGCGACAAAGAAGAAATACAAATAGCCTTGAATAATACATCGTAACTGGAATTATGTGGAGATGTGTTTTCGAAGCAATGATTGACCAGCTGCCAGTTAAAATTTGTATTAAACTTAAACTTAAACTAAGTTGTGTCTGTAAACTGCAGTAGGAAGCTAAATATTTGGTAAAGAGAGAAAAACAAGGGTTATGCAGTACCCAAAGACTATAAGCCACAGTCTATTCTTATGCATAAACGAGTAAGAAAAATTGCCTAGTCATTGCTGCCTATACATGCAGTGACTTTGCAGTCTGTACCTATTGGGGTCAGGGACTGGAGTGTCACATTACTTGGCAGCTGCCCAAGTGAGTGCCTATGAATGAAAGGAGTATGAAAGGGGTGTGGTAGAAAGGTATTGTCCAGGAAGGTAGAGGAAGGAGGTACAGTAACAGAATTGGACCCAGTGACATATCCCACTACTCATACAAAGGTGTGTAATATTTTATAGCTGCACAGGTTCTGTACAGGTATGTGGTTTTCTTGATGTGGCAAGGCTAATTGTTAAGCACAACACTGAAGTGAATGCAAGTAACCTGCTTGTCAACACTCAGCTTTTAAGCCTGATAACAGCAAACAGAATGAACTGTGTTGTTGTACTTAGGTTACCAAGGGGACAGGGTTCTAGCTAGTGCATTTTAGCGTAGTGGGTCACTACGCTAAAATTTGTGACCCCTACGCTAAAATAAGGGCCACTACGCTAATTTTTAACTAGTGTAGTGGTGCTTTGCTGTCATTTGCTTGTTCAACAATGACTTATCAATGTCTGAACAATGAAAATTGATGATATGCCACTCAAAACTGACCAAAAAATCCTAACTTTTAACTCTACATCTACAAATCTCACCGTGGAAGGACCAAGACCCCCCTTCCACACCAATCTCCTTATTAGTCGCTTCGCTACCATGCCATTCCCACTACGCTAAAATAAAATCCTGACTAGAACCCTGGGGGATTTGATAACTGAATGAGAGATGAAATAGTTGATTGCTTTTCATTAGAATAGGGAAAATATTGACATGAATTTGGACCAGACAAATCTGCTCGACTGCAGCTGATTCCAGGAATTTTGTATACTTATGTGGATTTTGTGCTGTCCTTGGTCTTTATGATCAATGCTAAGGTGAATTGGAATATTATATGTTTTATTAAGAGCAAAAATTGGATGGGACTGTTTTTATGTGAATGGAGGTACAGGTTTTTGGGGCCAGGTGGTTGGTCAGCCAGGTTTGACGTTTTATGGGAATTAGTATGTGAGGAATTTGTATCCAACGCTGTATTTGTACTTGCTCAACAGGTTTCTTCAGTCACTTCATTGTGGCACAATATTATCATAAATAGACATCTGAGCTCTTTGGATCAAATAGATAGAAGAGTAAATACCAAGAAGACAATAGAAAATGTTGCCAGGTTTTGTAGATACAGTGGCAAAACAATCTAAATGGGTACCAATAGCACTGTTGGCAGGGATAAGCAAGTCCACTAGTCCTATTGTCCAGGGCAAGTGAAAGTGCTGTTCGGGCAAGTGCATGTCCTACCCCACTTGTCCGATCGGGCAAGTAAGATTTTTCCATTGATTTTAGTGTAATTTTGATATACTTGTTACTTTTTACAGTCATGACATCAAGCAATTGTCTACAGAGAATTCCATTGCTGGAAGTGAAAATGCATATACTAGTAACAGTGACATTTGAATTTTGGGCAAGTGAAAAATTGGTTCGGGCAAGTACATTTTTTATGTGCTTGCCCGATAGGACAAGTGGATTTTAGAAAACTTGTTCAACCCTGATTGGTATGTGACCTTCATTTGCATAAGGTTACATAACCTTCAAAACATGACTGACTGGTCGTACCTGTTTACCGTGTAGGTACAAAGTACATGCACATTTGTTCTGGCCTTTCTTTTTTTTCCATACCCTCTTATCAACTGTTTTGATTTCTAAAATCACAATTGAACCAGTCTAGTTTGTCATTCTTTAGGTGGTTTAATGCAATGTACTAAGAAATTTGTGTAATTTCATGCAATGAAATTTGTGTAATATGTAAAGCTCCATCCCCATGCAGACCCCCTTTACATGATTGATATATTTTGTAGGTCACATTCTGTAGGTACAAAGGACAATTACCCTATTTAACAATGGTTATAAGTCATCAAGGCATGTCACATGATGGAACAGTCACATGTTGTTAACCTACTTGAGATAAACCACTGAAGTCTGCAGCAGGGGAAAAGAACATTTACGTGTTCAGGGTTGAACAAGTTTTCTAAAATCCACTTGTCCTATCGGGCAAGCACATAAAAAATGTACTTGCCCGAACCAATTTTTCACTTGCCCAAAATTCAAATGTCACTTTTACTAGTATATGCATTTTCACTTCCAGCAATGTAATTCTCTGTAGACAATTGCTTGATGTCATGACTGTAAGAAGTAACAAGTATATCAAAATTGCACTAAAATCAATGGAAAAATCTTACTTGCCCGATCGGACAAGTGGGGTAGGACATGCACTTGCCCGAACAGCACTTTCACTTGCCCTGGACAATAGGGCTAGTGGACTTGTTTATCCCTGCGTGTTGGTGTTAGAGAAGAAAGTGTTTTGAAAAAGAATTTTAATAGCATTTACATTTTTGAAAGTATAGTTTGCTCTTCATCTCTTCCCTGAAACATCTTTGTGCTGTTGCAGGTTGATGTATCATCAGTTGTAACTTGTACTTGTACTAAGCTTCTTGAGTAGACGTTCAGAAACTTGTAGTACGTTGCACTTATTTAACCCAATACAGTTTAAATCAATCCTAATGCAACTGCCCATTAAAGTAAGGCTACAATGCAGAAGAATTACATTTACTTATAATATAATGGTGTGGAGAGTTGGAATGAACTCTCGCTAGCTGTGAGAGCTGCATCGTCTATACGATCTTTCAAATCCACTGATATAGAGGGCAGTTTTCACCTCTGACATAAAACCCTATATATATACAAATTGGCAACTTGTATAGGGTTTTATGTGACTAGTCAGAGATGATGGCTAACATCATGATCATGGATATTATCAATATAACAGAATTTTGATGCGCAAATCTGTTCTTGCCCTGTACATCAACAATGTCATTATTGTGGTATACCTTGGGCTTCTCTAAAAAGCAGTTCCAGCCACTTAGGAAGCTACCCTTGTATAAAGAAATAAACGTAGATCTAAAAATTTGATCATAGCATTTTGCAATGTATAAAATTGTGTCTCCTCCCCCAATGAGGGTCTGTATGGTACATCCTACTTGGTTACTGACCCAGGCTAAATAAACATGACACATGTGACAAACGTACCTAAAGGTAACCACTGTCCTCATTCTTTTGTTGTGCAGAGGATTGTGCAGGTGAGACTGTTTCTCATGGTCACCTGGAGTTGCTTCAGGTGTTTAGCCCCCCCCCCCCATGTTTTTGCTAAGCTGATCATTAGATTGAGCTGCAAGCTTTTAATGAAGTGTTGTTACACTTACCTATGGCTAATTGGTACTGAAAACAGATATGTTTGTCAACATGAAGAAACACAACTGTCACCTGATCCATTTCTGTTAGAAGTGCTTGTGTTGGTTTCAGTCTCAGAGGGATTTGTACGGAGATGTTGAGGAATCCTGACAAAACTTTTCCACAATGAATGATGAATGACTCTTGGGTGAAAAGTAACACACAATGGGTAATACACTCCCTGCAAGTTGCAAAACATTCAGTACTGCACTGGGACAAGTCCTTTTTTGTAGTTCTTGGCTTTACTTTTTGTCTTTTTATTGTGAATACAATGTATCTTGGCATACCCGGTAAAGGTTGCAAAACCGAACTCTAGCGGAACTCGGTTTTGAGTGCCTGTAAATCATCGATATTGACTGAAAAGGACAAAGTAAATAATAAAAAATGCTTTGTCATGGTTAAACGTTTTGACCTTTTGGCACTTCTTGGGAGGTGTTGCGTTCAAACAAAACTGCGGTTACATGAAAGAAAAAGGCAAATATTTTGGGGGAACCCTTTTAGAAAGAGATGGGTAATCAAACAAGAAAGTTTGTCTTTTTTTCAAATCTATTATAAGGTATTTGATGAAAAAGCAAACCCTGGCTGTTTGCCCCACCGTGATTCAGCAAGTTGTTTTGTGTTGCGCAGGAACAGTCCCTGACCAACTATTTAGCAAGTGCCCACAAATGCCCTGAAAAATTTCACACTGCATTAATCTCAATATTTTGCTTGGAATATGTCCATGTTGTGCTGCCATGTCAATCCATCAATCCGAAGAAAAATCAAAGTTTACGATTTTCAACTGACTTTTTAGTAAACGCCCGGTATTTTTACTTTTTAGTGAATGCCCATTATATCCAGCAAAATATCGTCCATTAGCCTGAGGGGTTGGATTCTGCAAAAATAGGGTGGATAATTAGCTGGGGCATCAGTCAGCTGGAAGGGTGTCACAACTTCACTGGTATAGCTAGGAGACAGAAGCGTGTTCACTCGGTGACGCTTGCTACTGAATGACGGGCGATACCACTGAGTGAGCAAACAGGGGGCTATAGTATCATATCCAATTACATTAGGACGTCCTTGTTTGGCCATCCTTTCACAATTTGAACTTTGGGCCGGTTTACATGAGGCAAAAAATGACTTGTCCTAAAAATGTCCTTCGACAGGTGGCGCGTGTCTTAGGACACTTTTTTGTCTGTGCAACTGGAGGTGCAACAATGCGGTGTGCCACAGCACATCATTTTCGTTTTAACACGGGCAAAAAAATGTCCTAGGACACGTCACACGCCACGCATCGAACGTCGTAGGACATTTTTAGGACCAGTCATTCTTTGCCTTGTGTAATGTTGCTGCTACATGCAAGGGCAATAAAATTAATTTGCTCGTTTTGTGAACAAAGGCAGAAGTTTTCTGGTGGAGATCTTTTGAGCCAGCAAAATGCATTGCTCAAAATCTCAGTACCTCATTATTGGTGTACATGTTATTACATGTAGTATAAGCAGTAAAGAATGCATTGTTTATCCTGAACCCATGCTTTGAGTGTAGTGTTCTGGTTCAATTTTAGAAGGACTTTACCTCGATACATACTATTAACATTATTGATTTGTTGAAGTGAATTTGTTCTCTGTTGGCAAATTTTTTGTGGTTTTGTCAGAATAAATTTGTCATAAGTTTTATCTCTTGTCCTTCCAGTGGATCTTCCCTGATATTGTCAGCATTTCGAGGACACAAAGTCATTGATCACCATGGCGATGATGAAAGTTCTTACAGGAAAGTACCGCACCACTGGCATGGCCCCTCTAGACCTCACCTCCTGTAGCAAAAGGTAAGGATTGATTGATTAGGAACAACTGAGAAGGGTTAGATACTGTAAATGCATTTAAGTTCGCGAGGATTTAATTTCGCCGTAGCGGGAAAAAGGACTTTTCGCGGTGGTTTTAATTTCGCGGTAGCACCATGCACTGTAGTATCTTGATGCCCTGGAAAAATGTTCGCGGTGGTTTTAAATTCGCAGTGAAACGGCCAACGCGAAAACCGCGAACATAAATCCACCACGAACATTTCTGCATTTACAGTATATCATATAGCCTTCATACTCATAGCAACGTATGCATGGCCCTTAGGCCCCGTTCATGATACAAAAAATGAAACGGTTCTATCGGTTACTATCGGTTAGGCCAGCTGAAACGGATAAGTTTTGTCATCATGGACGGTCCGAAACGGATCTGAAGCGATAGGAAACGGTTTGTTCGGAACCACCTCGCGAGGTAGTATTGAAACGGTTTCTTCCTTATCCGGAATTGCGAATTTGTATCATGAACGCAAAAGCGGCGCGATCCGTTTTACATCCGGGCATGTGCGTTCATATTTGAGGGCGCCACGGGGGAAAAGTACAATTTTTAATCTGTCATTCGGGTGTTTCGGCCGTGTTTTCAATTGTAAAATTCGTTTTTATTATCGGGCCGCCACCTAGTCGAGTGAGGAGCCAGCAGTCCTGATATCGCAAGGGGAATGTCTCAGGAGATCCAGTGGAAATGTCATAGCATGGCATATATCAGGACCACAATGTTTTCAGAGGCATTTTCAATGTCATAACAGAACCCAGCTTCGAATACAGTAAGACATTGGTTCAATTTCGATCAAAGACCAACAATCTGACTCAGAAGTACAAGTTTGGGCAAGATCACAACAACCTCAGGGGTCAGAGGTCGCATTTCCGTGCATTACCATGCCTTTTCAAGGAACTGAAACGGTTTGCAAGTTTGCATCGTGAACGCAAAATGCAAACCGTTTCCTGTCGTTTGCTGTCGGATTTCCAGGCCTAACCGATAGAACCGTTTCATTTTTTGTATCATGAACAGGGCCTTAGTTTTAGCAAGGAGGTTTACAGTCTGTCTTATATTTTCTCATAATCTGTGATCTTTGCTGTCTGTATCACCAAAGAAGTACTAGTACTAGTAGTATCAGACAATCCAGTATTTGATTATGCATGTACTGCTGTGGCGGTCTCTGACACATGGGTGGCATCAGTCAGCTAATCACACTGCACTTTCAAGAGGCTCTGTCCAAAACATAGAATCATAAATTTCACTACTGGTTCCGTTTGTACATGTACAATGCCTTGTTTGCAGTGTGCAAGTTAAGTCATCATCAGTAATTGCTTTTGTGTGTATGGTGAATTGATATTGCATCATGTATTGTAAAACTGTTTGCTGCTCATTCCAGTGACATCCTGGAGTATTTCGAAGCCAGCTATGACTTGAACGAAAGCCTCTTCACTGGGCTCAAGGGTAAGTTAACCGTTGAACTTCTGTTTATTACGTGTGGAAAAATTTTAGGAGATAGTGCTGCCGATCAAATGCTGTATTCTATCATGACTAATTCAGCTTGACAGTAAGCAAAAGTGAATCATATTCATTTTGTTATAATGTGTTTACAGACGAAGATGCATTCTACAAGTGTCCTGACCGCCTGAGGCTGCCGCTGATCTTCTACTACGCCCACACGGCCACCGTGTATGTGAACAAGCTGATGCTGGCAGGGCTCATGACAGAGAGGGTCAACCTGGACTTTGAGACGATGTTCGAGACTGGTGTAGATGAAATGTCCTGGGATGACACGGTAAAAGATCTTGGTCCTTTTTCAAATTTGTGAGATTTTTGGCAGGAAAGTTGAATATTTGCTGTCAATAAGTAACAGTTACTTCTGCCCAACCTAGAATAGTGAAGAAACAACTAGTTTCTCTATATTACTCGTAGTTAGAGTACAAATCCCAAGAAGATTGTAGGAAAGCAGTCACAGACTTTCGGCTGCCTTCTTTGACAGGAGAACTACCGTATGGGAGGCAGCTTCCAGTGGCCCGCAGTGGAGGAGGCAGTGGAGTTTCGCCGCCTGGTCCGCAATCGCATCCGTCAGCTGATCGAGGACACGCCCCTCCAGCTGCCAATCACCCAGGACAACCCATGGGTAGGTCAAAGGTCAAGGGTTATGGGAAATGTAGGATTCACACCACAGTTGCATTATGGTCTCGTTCCGGTATTACTCCGCCGGTTGGCACTCAGAAGTATTCCCTCTGAAATATGAATGGGGCCCCAAAATCGTGTGTTTATGTAGATGGTAAATTGCCTTTTATCGCTCCCATGTCATATCGAAGGATTTGAGATGAAAGGTTGTGTATTTTTGACAGGATCGGGTGGAAAAGTTTCGGCATTCGGGCGATTCTCGGACGTGTACGTTTATTTGTCCTGAGTAATGTGGTCAGCGGGTCACTGAAGGAAAGCCCCACTTTCTGGATAGTATTTATGTGCAGTTATAGATGTTATAAAAATCGATTGTCCGGTCAGATTTTGGAAACAATTTTTTTGTTGATTACTGGATATGTGATCTTGAAATAGAAATTAAAACGTCTCCGGCCGAACTGTTTCTTTATTGGATTTTCGCCCATTAAAGTTGCATAATTAAGCATTGTTATAAAGGGGAAGGCATAAGTCCGGTATGAGACCTTATGCAGTAGAGGGCTGGTGGGAAAATGATTGTAGTGCCTACTTCAACAACCTTGAATATGATCTCTCTGTCCTTAAACATTTGGCCCAATTCAGAGACTTTTGTGTCAGAAGAATTCAAACAGGAAGGGTCTGATCTTTTCCAGTTTTGGTAAAATTTGTCCAGTTCACCACTGTTTTGATCTGAGTTGTGTGATTTGTATTCATTTATCATAATATGCTAGTCTACATATTTGAACTGGACAAGCCCACTTTTTCTTTAAATTTTATTAACTGGACCCTTGTGACTCTGGTAGAGCAGAATATTTATGACTGAAATTTGGGTTGTAATTATATGAAGCCATTTTCAGTGTTTCCAGCCAACTAGCCCCCTGTTGTAATAGCTTGCACAAAGGTGTGGCCCAGGGCTACAGAAATTGAGATGGGCAACACCCCTAAGCATCTGTTACAGATGTACGGGCAACTTTTTAAAAACTTTTTTTTCAGTGTATTTCACCATAGTGTCCTTTGGTGAGCACTGACTTATACTTTTATCTGCCATATATAAAATTTGGGCAACTCTGTTCATTGACCAACAAATGTTGGCAGCTTGCTTGTAGCGCCTCCTATCAGGTGTAAGTCTAACTGCAGCTGCCCTGTCCACAGTGGGCAGTGATGATGGGTGTTGAACACGAGAAGATCCACATCGAGACGTCCTCCGTGCTGATTAGGCAGATGCCCATCACCATGGTAACCACCCCGCCCAAGTGGAAGTACGCTCCAGCTAGCACAGGTAAGCTGAACATCAACAATTCTCCTTCAGGTTGTTTTATACGTCGACATAACAGGAGGAAATCTGAACTCTCAGTCTAATCAAATTCTTAAGAATTAGTGATAGTAGTACACAAATTATCTCATCTATTATCTGTTGCTCTATTCTTTTTTCACTACATCTGGGGACCATGTATCTTCAATGATTATTCAATACTGTGCTAGCCTTCTTATGGTAAAAAGCAATCTACAATCACAAGTGAAAACGATAATGATACTATGTCCACATTGCTTTTTTATGATTGTTCATACTTATTCACTCTTCCTACCCTCACCCCTTTTGCCCTCAGGCACCAGTATCAACAAGAATCCCCTCCAACGTGTGGAGGGGGCAGAAGTGACGTTTGGCAAACCAGAGGACTTCCCTTCCTATGGTTGGTGTGTGGAGTATGGACAGAGAACATTCAAGTGAGTGTAGAAACTATTGGAGACATGTCTTTTCCACATTGACCAAGACAGTAAATGTATGGTGTACTCAATATTGCAATACTATATTTAATTCTCTAAGAGCATGAAAGATGGAGCGGAGGCTTTTCTTTTGTCTAGTGGTATATCTGTTCAATTATTCTGTTCAAAAGGGAATTTTTAACTTTTTAACTAACATTTTGAATTTCTCTCGCAGTGTTCCAACATTTGAGGCATCCAAGTTCAATGTGACCAACCGTGAGTTCCTGCACTTTGTGAAGGCAGGAGGGTACGAGAACTCCTCCTATTGGACAAAGGAAGGTAGGTCAAAGGGCAGAGGTCAGATCCTTTCTGTACAAGAAAGAGGGGATGGTAGCAAATGACCTGGGGGGAAAAACTGTCATGAGGGCTTTGGAAGAGGTTGGTTACACTTTGGAAGGGGCAAAAAAGCAGGCACTTGACAGAATATAGTGAAAGGCTGTGGAGGCCTGCATCAGGGCCTGGCTGAACTATGTGGCGAAGATGACGATGATGATGATATCTGCGGTAGAATCTATCTCTGACTATTCAACCCCACCAATCATAAGAACCCTGTAATATCCGTCTTTCAAGAGATTATTGACAGCAAATACTTTTCAGTTGCAGGTGTGTTGTGCAAAATTCAACTGTTTTCTGATGGGAGTATTGTCATAGATCCTAATTTGTTGGTTGTCAATTCCGTTGAAGCCTTTGAGAAAATCCTGTAACAAAAATAGTTAACCAGGAATATGACCTTACCTTTAAGCTCCTTGATAATTAGTCCCTGGTTGTGGCAAGAGAAGTTACCCCTCGAAAAACACCGTACAAGTTATTGATATGTTGATGAAGTCTAAACATCCAGGTACAAAATTACTAGTAGCTGACATAAAAGAAATCAAATAGCTGGTTAAGATAATAAGTGTCAGATGTTTTATATAGCATCATCTTTAGGTTTTGTCAGTGACTGAGCCCCGAACCTTTCTCCTGTTTCAGGCTGGAACTGGCGATGTTTCCGTCAATCGCGACATCCCACATTCTGGGTTTGTACCAAAGGTAAGAAGGTATCTTTACCCTGTGATCGATTTTTTTACTTACCAGTAGCAGGGCTCGAATTACTGGGTGCATGTGCACCCAGGTGCACCCAAAATTGGAGCTGTGCACAGGGTGCACCCAAATATCTTCATAGGCTTATGTATGTAAAGATGTCAATATACTAGTAAACACCATATTCTTATCATCTATGTGTTAAAAAAGATAATAAAATGTCTGTCATAGTACTTGTTTAAGAATTTGAAGTTGGAATCTGTGTTCATCGATCTTTTTAGTGCCCAAAAACTGTGTGATATTTTACTTTATTTTATGTGGTGCACCCAAAAAATATTTGGTGCACCCAATTTTCTAGGTTGGGTGCACCAGTGCACCTAATCCCATAAATGAATTTCGAGCCCTGAGTAGTATCAAATCTGAGCAACTTACAAATTGGTGTAAAGAGAACTACTATTTGTTGTTCTTGGTATTTTATTAAATTTGCTTTCAATATTCCAGGATGCAAGTCTGGCTGTGGGGCTGTCATTTCTTCCCATTCCCACTGCCTGCCAGAGCACTTCTCCACAACCTACACTGACCCAAGTATCGGGCACTCCAATGGGAATGGTAGTCCTCAAAACGGGGCCCAGAATGGAACGAGCAACGGGCACCAGAACGGTACCAGCAATGGACACCAGAATGGCACAGCCAATGGACACCAGAAGGAAGATGAATGTAATCCAGATTTCAGGTAAATGTCTGGAATGTATTTTGTATTTTTCACTTCCTTCAACATCCAACAGTTTGGAATGACTTGTCCTTGGCCTTGCCAAACGCGGCCTTTTCATGATGCTGTTTAACAGAGTGTTTAACAGAGAAAGCTTTATGCACCATTTGTTTAAACAAGAGTCTTTGGTATAACTCTATTGTAAATATATAGTGATGCTTTAACCTTAACTTGAAAGTTCATCTGTGTTGGTAAAAGACCTTCTGGAAAAGTTTAACTTAAATCTCCAACATGAAAATTGGACTTTCCCAAATTTTCGACTGAACGGCTCTAGTCTTTGTCAAGGAGTGAACAATCCACTGCTTCTATGAGTCACGTTATGTAGATAGCACACATGACTTGGTGAGCAGTGGATCATAAGTTACAGGAAGCGTATGGCGCCCACTCAGGGATGGTTGCAGGGCTTTAGCCAGCTCGAATTTTTTTTCCGTCAGCCAATTACAATCGTCGCGAAAACCGCGAAAATTAATTAGAAGGACTGAACTGAGACCTTGAAAAACGGGTTTTAATGAGATTATCGTATGCGAAAGGGCGCCGACAAACATTGTCAACAATCATAACAATAGCAAAACAAACAGTGTGTGGCTTTTACGGCCGTGGACGGCATCCCCAAGCCGCCTGTAGCTTCCACCAAGGATTTTTGTCCGTCAAGATTGGTTTTAAAATTTTTCCGTCAGACGCAGCACATTTCCGTCAATTGACGGAAAAACGGATGCTGGCTAGAGCCCTGGATGGTTGTAAGGCTCTGATGCTTTAACCTGCTAAATTCAAATGCTCTCTCCTCCTCCCAGGCTGCGAGTGATATTTGATGTAATGGAGATGCCCTGGGACTGGCCGGTGGTGGTGAACTACCATGAAGCTCGCGCCTTCTGCGCCTGGAAAGGTCCGGAGTTCCGCATGCTGACGGAGGCAGAGTTCAACATGATCCGGGGCGTTGTACTGGGCGACCCCAGCAAGGGCGTGACCTCTGACCCTGTGTTCCACAAGGATCCACAGGCCAACTTTAGGCTGACCTTCGGATCATCATCGGTTAGGCACTGGTGCTTCCTATCATTTAGCATGGAAGTCATATTGGGGTGATTTAATGTCAAGGTGGGAGAGACACTTATCCGTTGTAACGATGGGAAAACCAAGGACCAAGAGAATGTCCAGCCGGAGAAATGTGTTGACTTGCGTTTCTAACAAGAGCTTTAATTTGTACATGTATTTCTTATGTCCATGCAGCAATGGGTCAGCTTGATGGACAAATGAATGATATTTGGATTTATTTATTTTCTACATTTCTCAATGTACTGAAGACTTGGTTCTGGTTTTTGTCAGAATAGTTAGAGAAGAAGTCATCATATTGAAAATGGTTTCATGTACAGTTTCTCACATACTGTCTTACCACCTTAGCCTGTCGATTTTTACCCTCCAAACGACCTTGGCTTCCACGATGTGTACGGGAATGTCTGGGAGTGGGTGGAGGACCACTTTAACGGCCTGCCTGGCTACAAGCAGCACCACCTGTATGACGACTATGCCTCTCCCTGCTTCGATTCCCGCCATGGGCTCATGTTGGTAAATATAGCTCCAGTAAACTTATTAGCGCTAGTTCACCTTTATCCGTGGGGTAAGCTAAATCTGCTGTTTTTAAAAGCGGATTTATGGATAAGAAGTTGACGGTCGGTGGTTTGGGAATGCATTTAAAATATTACAGTTTGAAACCACCGTCCCTCAATTTGATATCCCAAAGTACCCTGTTTTTTATTCAACGGATATAGGTTACCCCACAGATGAAGGTGAACTAGCATTATTGATCAATAATATTTGTACAAATTTCCTACCACCTGGTTCTTTACAAAGAACGTTACGATTTCTCACCACTGAATTTGTTTAAACCTTCAAATGTCAGACATACATTATGTACCACATTACCTTTAGTTGATATGTGTCAAGAGGGATGATGTAATCAGACTTTAAAATCTTGTCAAATTTCTTAAGAGAAAACCTTTCAAACTTGTGTCCTATCAAAAGGCTTACTGTATGTTTGTTTCAGGGTGGTTCCTGGGCCTCTGACGGTACTTACAACTCCCGCTTCTCTCGCATGGGTTTCCGCCGCCACTTCTACCAACACGCTGGCTTCCGTGTGGCACGGACTCTGCCCGGTGGGGGGAAGTCGCCCGTAGTCATGGTGAATACGGAAGTGTACATTTTAGGAGCGGGGGTGGAAGGTAAGACAAATGGCAAGTTTGTAAATTTGATTCTTGCTTGTCAAGAACTCCGCACACTTAGAATGGTATCACAACTTTGTGCAATTCCCACAGAAAGACTTACAACTACCCTGACCACATTTGGAAAAAAAGCACTTAGCAAGATGATTTACAAGAGAGTAAAGAAGGTCAAATGTATCTTTATAACATTTCTTTTTGATGACTGAAGTAGAAACGTTAAACATCACTGATACAGTAAAATCTTCTAGCATTTGAAACTGCAATTGAGATTTTTAGAAATAGTTTTAAATTCCCTCGAAGAGCTTTGCATAACGTAGGCAATTGTTTTGCTCTCAAACCTACCGGCAAAGAAGACCAGGTAGAGCCAATGTCACAGTGCACAGCATTCCTGCCCATCCCCTATTCCCTTCTTACATGAGGTGCAAAAGAGGAAAATTCTGTTTGATTGGAAACGGCATGTTGAGTTGTGAAACCACCCGTTTCATCTGCTATCTACTTGTAGCATGCTAACTCACAAAGTTCTCTACTACAGGCTCAAGACAGAGTAAGAAGACAGAATGAACAGCTTCTTGCAACCTTCTCCTGTTCTTTTTCTGTAATTTTCTTGAATTTATCTGTATTCCATGTAGCTTGGAATTTGGATCCTGTCTTTCTATACACTACCTATACACTATGGAATTGCGTTTTATTGACATTACCATCCATAATGTATGGGAAAAGATATTCATATTTTGTCTCTTTTTGAAACCAATGCTACATTTTTTACAAAAGCAAAACTGGGAGAAGTCTTCAGACTGTTTTTGTAAATGAACCCTCTTGTCTCTTCCCAGTCTGAAATATTCAGGTTAAACCTAAATGTATGCCTCCATTTTACATCCTGCATTGTCATGTTTGTTATAAAGTGACAGCATGTGCTGCCATATCTGTTGTATGATTAATATTTAAAAAATTAAAACTCAGGTCTGAGAACAAAGATTACTGAAGAATTGAAGCAGAAAGATTTTGATGGGACTGAAAGTACATGTAAATATGAAAAAAAATCAATAGAAAGAGAAGGGAAAAAAATTACAATCTACAGAAAAGGAAACTAGAAAAAGAGCAAATGATAGAAGGGTTAGGTATTCATTTTCTATTGAGATTTAAACATGATGCTGCTCCTGTTGGCTTTAAAACTATTGAATACTGCAATGTGGCGTTGCCACTGCTTGCAAATGACACGAGCTACATAACCAATTTTTAGGCCAATAACTAATTTCTTTATTCCAAAAAAAAGGAAGAGAAAGATCACATCTTACTTCAACATGATTTCTGTTGTATTTGCAGATATTCAATTCTGGTCCCCATAACAAGATGTCTTATTGATAACTAGCAACTCTGTAAAAATTTTGGGAGTACTTCAGACATTTGAAGCTTCATGGCAATGCAGCATTGTCCATTATGTCAATAAAAACTCTTGTTTTCTGTTCTTTTTATTCAGTCAAACTTGTTGATACAAGAGGCCACCTTTTTGTCAGGGCCACTAGTACAAAAAGTAAAATAACCAGATTTTTCCTAAGGCTTTTTCCTATGATTATGAAGTCCTTCAGTGGCCGTTACAGACAGGTTTGACTGTATTTCCTGACACCCATGTCTGCTCACCTTGATGTTTGGTCCGTATATAGGCTTGAGGCAGACCTTGGGTTCACTAAACACCTCTATGCTGTCTGTCCAGTTTGTACCCAACAGGTTGCGCTGGTCCTGTGACGAGGCCCGTTTCCAGACTTGCGAAGAATTCCCCCAAAGGATCCTAATTTTACATCCCGATCAAACTCATCCCGATCAAAATCTCCTGTGCAGGTATTTCTAGATATGTCATTTTTGGTTTCCAGAAATCCAAGCAGCTTGTAGACATGTAACGTCGATGACACTGACAAGTTGTCTTCGACGTAATCTACTCACTCCTGCAGGCAAAATGGAGCCGTCCTGAATCTGACTGTTTTGTTGTGACAGTCAGCGTTGTTTGATACATTGTGTGATGTTTCTTTATATTTACTGGTTGAAATCGTTTTGAAAATGCGTTGGCTCCAATTGTCAGCTCAATGTTGTGTTCTATAACAATTTTTTTACAGAAAAGTAAGATCATTTTGACTGTACTACCTGTAGATTTCAGAAATCATAGTGAAAGTCAAGTGTTAGATCATTGCTGAAGTGAATAGGCACAGTTCTTGTATCAGGCCATGTTGACATCTTCTGGGAACCCCAAAACTGATGTTTTAGGGATCTTTCTTTGAAGGACTTTTATAATATGATGGAATCAAAGTATTTTAGAGTTTATTTTCTGGCCCATTTCAAGCAAACCTGTAGATCATAATTTTAACATCTGTCTGAACCTTGACCCTCTTAAGTTCATTTGGACTTGGATTAGCTGTTTCAAGTTAAAAAAGATGGACTGGTCCTTCTGATAACCAGAGTGAACCAGTTTGATGATGATATCTCTTGTAGAACAGCCTCCATTTACATTGTGTGTGCATATCATCTTCATGAAATGCTTCCAAACACTGGAGCATGTTGACTGATTATTGCTTTTTTCAAACTTACAAAAGCTGCACAGAAACTTCATGTTTGCTCATTGTCTGCTTTTCATTTCTGCCTTCCTAATCCTAACCAACAAGCTGCATTGGTGTCTGCGTTCCTGGTGTCAAGCATTTGTTGATCATTGAGCAATTGACATATTTGTTTGAAGTGATGCTGTTACTATTTGGGGCTGTCTGCTGCTTTTCAGCAAGAAAAGGATATTCTAACTGTACCAGGACAAGTAACTGTCCAGGCCTGTTTTAAGCAATGTTCTGTTTGTGGCAGGAAAAGGGGACACGCCTTACTCTGTGGACATTTGTTATTTTTGCAGTTTTTCTGCTCCAGTTTTCCTTTCTGACAGAGCTTCCACATTGTTTGAAGAGGGGTTACTTGCACTACATTTTGGTGGAAGTACCTATATTCATGCTCCCAATTACATTCTGTGTTCCTAGGTAAATTTTCTGTAATTTGTGGCAAAATTCTTCGTTGAAACCATTGCTGGAAGTACAGGATTGTTTTTAGAAAATTACTCTTTTCAGGAAGAAATCTGCAAGGTATTGTGCCCTCATTTGAGAGGCTGTACAGATACACTGTTGTGCATTTCATATTTTGACCCAGCAATCAATGTGGATGCTCCTTTGTAGAATAACTCTACTGTTTTAGATTTGTTCCAGTGTCGCCAAAAGAAAATGTTTACCACAGCCTTCTCCCCACCACACATTTCAGGGATGCTAATCATATTGATCTATTCCTATGGTCTCCAGAAAATGATCTGACTGTGCCGGAAACAGTCGGTCTGGAGGTCGTCCCGATGGCGAGCACCAACAGACAGTTCCACCAGGAAACAGAAGAGGCCCTGGCGGCCATGTTGGCCCTGCAGTACGGGGATGGTGGCCAGAACTACTCCAAGGCGCTGGCAGATTTCTGTGTGGAGAAGGCGATCCATT
The DNA here is from genome assembly GCF_000003815.2 of Branchiostoma floridae. Classification (NCBI taxonomy): domain Eukaryota; kingdom Metazoa; phylum Chordata; class Leptocardii; order Amphioxiformes; family Branchiostomatidae; genus Branchiostoma; species Branchiostoma floridae. The sequence continues at coordinate 6,134,134 of NC_049993.1, read as the reverse complement.
ACGGCTGTCCACTCCAGAAGGTTGTACAGCTGGGATGTGGGACAGGAGGAGTGACGTACCAGCTGGCCAAAACTTACAAGGAGGTTTGTCCTCACCTTTTTGTATTAAACACTTATTCATAGTTTCCTCACCAGTTTTGACATCTATGTTTAAGAGTCAAAGCTTCCATTGAATGCTTGAAAGAGTAGTGTAGTATTTATTCATTTAGTTATTTATTGGTTTGACTGTTCAGCATGCACAGCCAAGGCTGCCCAACTAGCATGTGTCCGCAACAAAGGGCTATGCGTAGCGTAGATGCCTCAGTTGCATCTGCCAATTTTTACCATAACTGATTAGATATCAGTGGTCTTTATTTACTACCACTTTTTCTTACGAGAGCCCATGTTTCAATGACCATCTCTCATCTTCTTCATTTACTTAAGTTGAAAAAACATTTGGTTGTGAACAGGGCTCTAGCCAGATTCCGTTTTTCCGTCAATTGACGGAAATTTGTTGCGTCTGACGGAAAAATTTTCAAACCAATCCGTCAACCTTGACGGACAAAAATCCTTGGTGGAAGCTTCAGGCGGCTTGGGGATGCCATCCACGGCCGTAAAAGCCACACACTGTTTGTTTTGCTATTGTTATGATTGTTGACAATGTGTGTCGGTGCCCTTTCGCATACGATAATCTCATTAAAACCCGTTTTTCAAGGTCTCAGTTCAGTCCTTCCAAGGACGTTGGTCCTTCTAATTAATTTTCGCGACGATTGGCTGACGGAAAAAAGTTTCGAGCTGGCTAAAGCCCTGGTTGTGAATAACAAACTTTGTTATCCAGTCATTAACCGACAGATATCACATAATTAAACATAATAATTATTTCCTTTGCTTGTCTACAGAGAGGTTATATAATTTGTTTTTTCTCACTAATCGTATTTTATTCTAATGTTGATGCAGGTGATAGGTGTGGACTACTGTGGTCGATGCCTGGATGCTGCTATTACGCTGCAGAAGACAGGGGAGTTTCACTGGCCGATGCCTATTCCGCAGAACAGTGCAAAGAAGCCTTGTACCGAGAACGGGACCGTCACTGTCAGCATTCCAGCGGACGTGCAGAGGGACAGGCTGACCTTCAAACAGGTCAGGAAGATGTTGCCCCCACACTCACACACATGCTCACACATGCGCAAACACACACACATGCACACTCACACATACACTCACATGCACACACAGACACACACACACACTCACACATGCGCATACAGACACACACACATATACATATTATGCATACACACTTGCCCCCACACACACACACGCTCACACATACACTCACATGCACACACACAGACACACTTGCACACACACACACACATACATGTACCTCTCCCTACAGTGTGCAAAGCAGAACTAAATTTGTTTCATTTATTATATCTATGTAATGACAAATGGTTGATTGAAACAGAAGTGAACCTCGAATTCGTACTGATTACAGTGTAACTGTAAGATAGCCAGGGAAGCTTACAGATACCAGGTAGTGGGAGATTGTTGCAGTATTTCAATTGAATCTTGACTGTGATAAATGTTGCTGTCTTCTCCAGATGACCTGGGTGCCCAACGAGATCCCCAAATCTGACCTGGTCCTGCTGGACTTCCTGGACAGGGTCACCAACCCTAAAGGTCAGAGTTTAAAATTGCTGCATTTTGAGCAAAGGTGCTTTGCTTTCTATGAATGAATGTATGAATGAATGACTTTATTGCTCAACAATCACACAAGGTACAATTTATGGCAACTAACTACTAGCTATATAGACAATGGTACTACAAGGCAGGCTACATACAGAATAACAAAATATTATCAGTAAGTATGAGTTTTCTGGTGAGACAGTGAGACAGTTCGATTGGCTAAGTATACTTTTCCCTGGATGAATGTTTTGGAGTTGTATAATTATATGGTGTTCTTGCATCATTGGCATGTTGTTCGTGTATTGTTGACTTGTTGTTCCCACACTGTTGACATGTTGTTGTTGACATGTTGTTCTGTCTCCACTAGCCTGGTGGCTGCGGCTGTGGGAGATCGTTACTGACAACGGGATCGCCGTGGTGATCTCACAGAAGATTGGGAAAGAGGAACTCTCGGCTGACTTGAGCAAGAAGTGAGTTTACTTTTACTTGTACCTTAGTGTGACACACCACCACCTTTATAAGACTTTAAACCACAAGAAGTCAAAGTCATTACAATTGGACCGGCATAAGGCACTGGCTTAACTGATTTGGACCTTGGATTAAGACAAAACGGCTGACCTGAAATGTGTAATTAAATTTTAACAAATATAGCCATTCTGTTGTTTGTTTGCTCCAGGTTTAATCTGCTAGAGGAACAGGAGTACCCGTTCCAGGACTCTCAGGGACAGTCCAAGGTTGCTATGGCAACCATCTGGAAGCTCAAGCTGTAACTATGGCAACAGATGGCTTCCAACCAGTGGCTTATCAATCAATCAAATTGATAGATTTTAGCTCTTAACAGGCAGTTATGACACCCTGGTAACATCTGTAAGATTGAGGTGTCAGCACTTCTGCTGTGGACTTTGAAAAAAACTACTCAAGGGAACCTTAAAAAATCTTCTATTTATAATAATGGTCATATGATCTGTATGTCTGCTGACTCTACAACTCTAAGGCTGTGACCATCAGATGCAACAACAGAACAGAGATAGCCTGAGTACCATCCTCTGTAGTGACCATGGTTAGTAAGGGAAAGGATTGAGCCGGCTCTCACTACGGAGGACGGTACTCGAGCTAGAAAATAGGTCCTGGAGTTTTGTATGAGCAGTTGTTTAGCATTGATTAAGTAATGGCATGTATAACAGATGAGTAACAAAGAAGACAATATTTTACCTGGTGAATATCATCTTCAGATAGGAACATGTAGCCTTCTTCTTTTCATTCCTCTTGTGTATGATTGAAAAATGTGGTATTTTGTAATGTGGTGACCTTTCAGGTATTCTTCAAATTTGCAGATATGTGTCCTATCTACATGATGTACATTTTAAGTGTCACATAATCTACTGGGAAGTCTGGAAAGATATGATCTAGGGCTGGGTATCGGTACAGCGTACCGGTACAAAACCGGTTTTTCTTATTGACCGGTCCAGAAAAACCGGACCTGAAAAAAATAGGTGGACCGGATGTTGGACCGATTAGAAAATTAACAGATTATTTTATCAGACATTCACACGTTTTGGCGCTTGCAGGTGGAAGAAAATAACAAGAGTTAAGTAGTGTAGAGTTTATAGTAATTTCTACCAAGTTTTACAGCCAATCGTACAGGTGCAGTTAGCGTTGTAGGATTTTAAAACGCCAGTGTAAGTCTAACTCCACCAAACAGATTTCTTTGTAGTGAAATGGACCATTGGTACGAGTCATACTGCATCAGGTCCAGGTTCAGGTCCGGACCTGGACCTGAACCGGACCTGGACCTGAATTTTCTGTACCGGTACCCAGCCCTAATATGATCTGTTGTGGTCAAGTTTTACAACTTTTCTAAATCTCTCAAATTCAGGTGCACCAAGTCGTGTAGCTTTACAGTATTTTGACAGTCACTAAGTGCTGTTTTGCTGGTTGACAATCTGTGAATAGTAAGTTGCAAAGCAAATTTCATTTTTTAACATTTGACCTCACAGCCAGTTTTCTGGCAGTGCATTATATGGTGTGCTGCAATTGGTTATTTGTAATCTTACTACATGTAGTACCATCTGAACAATTCAGGTAAATTATTAGACACATCTAACCTTCATAAACGTATTAGACACATGGAATCAGTGATATCGAAAATCTTTGTAAAAGAAAAAGATCTGATGATTTTACAGGCAACTGGAGCTTTTACAGGTAACTAGAGATGAGTGCAATGATGACTTGTATGTGTTAAACATTGACAATTCTTTACGTTTGACAGAATGTAGACTGTTAAATTATCAATTACTATATAGATAGAGCACCGATTTTCTATAACTGAAGGGGCATGAAGGTAGTAAAGGGGCTGATTTTACTTGTTCTGTTTCTACTTGAATTGTAAGGATTAGAAGAGGCCAGTGCAAGCAAAACATGACTTGTTAGATGGCAACTTGTTTGTTGTGATGTTATATTGATTATAAGTGACACGGGTAGATATTTGTCATAGTACAGTTGTGTATTGTACACAGGGAATTGAGCAGCTTTTTGTACTGCCAAATTATAAGATATCCTTCATTTGTGTGAACTATGTGTAATTTTTTTCTTTCTTCTCAATTTTCCGTATTTTTCCTGTCTCTATTGTCAATCTGTAAACTCTCTCTTTGATTCCTCTCTCCATTTTCTAATGTTTACTGCAATCCTTTTTTGACAATTGTTTAGGTTAGGTTTTGGTTCAGTTGTGGTTCAGTTATTATAGTTTACTTTTCTGACATACCTCGTGTATATGTACACCTAGCCAATGGTTACAATGTAATCGGATTTTTGTGATGTATAAGTTTTGCACTTTAAAGACAACATGTATGTGAAGTAATATGTGAAATAATCCTAAAGGTACAAGATGTGCTTTGAATTCTAAGATGTTGTCCTTCAGTGAAATATAGTCACTGGTGTTTTTGTATGTACTGAATAGTATTTTATTGAATGAATGGACATATGGATTAATGACTGGATCGATGTATGAATGAACGGATGGATTGATGGATGGATGGATGGATGAATAACTGACCATCACAAATGAAGGAATGAATGGTTGGATGAATTATTGAATGGAATAGCTTACAGGAAAAATCGTAGTGTTTTCTGATCGGCTACTTGCAGAATCCCAACATACATGTACATCACTGCTAGCGAATAAAGGTGTTTAAAACATCTTAACTGATTCCAACGGGCCTTAAGTCAGTTTTTATCTAATTATTTCGATTTCTTTCTGGCCATTTTTAGATTTATCCCAATGTAGAGACCTCTTTGGACAATTTTTTTTACAAAAACACCCTTGCAAAATTGAATGTTACGGGGCCAAAACCTGCCCCACTTTGTCCTTATGTCAAAAGCTGTCACTCAAATGTCTGAAG
>NC_049993.1:6124616-6128765 GCF_000003815.2 Branchiostoma floridae | reverse complement strand
ATCCAAGCCAAAAGTCCTGCTGCAGTACCTATCCGAGCTGCTAAGGGGTCTGAAATCTATTAATAATTTCCAGTTTTTGTCACACCCTACCAACACACCGATATAAAGCCAATCAATCAGACAGACATACAAATGTTACTGAAAATATAACCTCCATGATATTATGGAGGTAATAAGATTTGCTGGTAGGCATACATGTGAAACAGTCTACTATACTGCAATGTTCTTCTTTACATCAAACGAAATTAAAACCATGAATCAATATCCACCAGGCAAATCCTCAGCGCATATATATCGTGCTTGTTGAAATCTCATTTATATGAATGAATGATTGATATCTTATTAAGGTGTGTTTCAGAAACGCCCAGCCCGCATGCTAATATGTGGTTCTCCCGTCGTTTCGACAGATGAGCAGGCAGACAGGCATTTTTACCTGTTTTGCCTGACCTGCACATGACTTTTTATGGTGAAGGAGGGGTGTGCAATTCCTTCTCCACCCTCTCGTCTACTGGAGCACTAAGTCTCACAGGGACACAACTGTATGACACGTGTGAGACGGCTTCATGCTAATAAAACATGCACCAACATATAATGTAAATGAACAGAGGATATTACAACATAAGGCCACACCAATTTCATTTGTTGTTTCTCAGATTTCCCGACCCTTTTTTTTTTGTTCTGATTTGAAAAAAAAAAACTTATCAAATTGATGGCCACACCTTGTGTTGACAAATTTTCACTGCTTTTCCTTTCTCAAATTAACTAAGGGCCTCAAATTCCAGTAGCTGTTCATGCCTATATTTTGGATGGTACATTTATCATTTTTCTTCAAACTTTGAACTTTGCTACCAGGGCCCCCCTAAATGTTATTTCTGTTGTGTAGCTTGAGTAAGCCCCTCAATCTCTCCTAGAATCTACCCCCGACTTTTTGCAAAAGTATTTTTTAATTTCTTTTTTCGACCGACTGACCCAATTTTTTTCTGAAAAAATCCAACAAACAACAAATAAAATTGGTGTGGCCTAAGTGAACAAAGGATACATAATCAATAACTACGTATACTAAACAGAACAGAAATGTCAAAAATCAAAATTTCTAATTCAGAGGTTACAACACTGGGTTATGACATCAAGTTTATGTGGCATATATGAGAAGACGGGATGCAATTGACTTAATTGTAAGAGTCTGGCTGATTTACATGGCTGGAAAGTATGTAAGTTAGAATGTTTGGCAGGGGTGAACGAGTGCTGTTGAGTGAATAATCATAGGTTTTGAATGATAAAGCTGTACAGACCATACCCCAAATCCTATCTAGTACCTCCATAAAACATTCAAAACAGCCTCCTAACCCAGATTTATGGTGTATAGTTAATCTCTGTAGTCTTACATGATTATGGATTGCAGTCACTGTGGCATTCTCTGTGGCTACTAGAAGGTAAATGCTGTCATTTTGGTCCTGTGTTCAACTATTGTTGAGAGATTCTGCATGCAAGCATAACTTAATTATGCAATGGCATGTCAGAAATGTAGGGGGGACTTGGTATTATGAATGAATGAATGACAGGTTTATTCGTTCAAAACAATAAAAACGTACAAGCTTCTGATAGCAGCCCAAGGGCTGAATTGGTGGGCTTGTTAACAGTTAAAAATGGCTTAAAAACTGTTCCAACTATATACATATGTACATCAATAATCACATCATTACGCAGACTTATTTACAAACTGGGAAGGTAGAAACACATAGTTCATACAATGTCGTCATTGAGTAGTGAGACCATATAGTATATTGGACTTTTCCTTAAACGAGAGGTGTTGGCTCTGGGGACCTGCAGTTTGTTGGCTGAACGTGTATTTCTGCCAGTAATCTCCTTACGACAGGGAGGGAACCAGTCCCTGTAGGTCGGGGATCTATACAGTGAACGAGCATAAGATCTGCATAGGTCATGACGTCTCTGAGACAGTGATGTGAGGGAGAGTTCAGTCAGTGCCGAGCTGTAGCAGGTATAGTTCTGTCCGAGGATTATCCTACAAGCTCTCTTCTGCACTCTTTCAATTGACTTACATTCAGCAACAGTCAATCCTGGATGCCACACTTGGCATGCGTATTCCAATACCGGGCGCACAAAACCAATATAGACAAGTACAAGGTCACCAGTAGTTAGGCCATACTTGGACAGTGTTCTTAACATGTACAGTCTTTTGTTTCCCTTCCCAACCATCGTTTCGACTTGTTTAGACCACTTCAGGTTGCTTTGGAGGATGACACCTAAAATGCGGGCAAACTCGACGACCTCCAGCTGTGTAGGACGAGGGTCTGTATGCTCTTTTCCGTAAGGCGTAGGCAGGCCTTTTAGTTTCGCGTAATTCGTAGGGAAGCTATTTTATTTCACGTAATTCGTAGTGAGGATGGAAAATTGACTGTAAAGCGTAGCCAGTGTATTTCACGTAAAGCGTAATCTAGCCTAAAAATTTCACGTAAAGCGTAATCTAGCCTAAAAATTACCCGTAAATCGTAGCCTGGTCTCCCAAAATTCATAAGTCGAAGGGTAGTCTACCAGTGAATTTAGCCCCTCAAAACATGGGAAATTGCGTTTCAGATGATCAAGATTTCAAAATTTCCCTTGCAAATCCTTTCACATTCGGTCATCGACAAGCCAAAATATGTATCGGAGGCCTCGCCCTCACCTTTTGCCGTTAATGGGAATGTTATTGAAGGTAGCTAGCTTAGTCTGGCAGCAAAATTTGCCTATCAAAATGCAGGAAATATCATCTTAGAGGTTCAAGATTTCAAAATTTCCATGGTCCTCCCGTTGCGCCGCCTCGTGCCTTTGGCGCTCGAAATGCTGAAAATATGTTGGGGATGTGACGTGTCAACCTCAAACACCTTTTTTGCTGATAGAAATGTCATTAGATTTAGCTTTATATAATATCCATCAAATCAAAATTTTCTTACAAAAACTCAGAACGCGGCGTTTCAGGGGTAAGGATTTCACAAATTTCCCGGACTTCCCTTGCGACGCCTCACCCACACTGAACTGTGCATCGAGTGGTCAATGCAGCCACAGTTTTCTCAATATCATAAATCAAAACATACCTATCATTTCGGGTTTAAGTTTCTGGTGGCCTGTGTAACGTCACTGTGTGACATGAAAACGTTCACCACGAGTACTAACCAGATACGTTAAGTTGTTGAAAATTTCCATCTAATTACGGACAGACTACTATAGTTACATATGCAAAAGGCTATTATCTCCTTCAGTCTGTTCATTCGTGATTCGGTCTGTTCATTTGTGATTCATAATCACCGGTCTAACCAGTTTTTAGGCATAAAGGCAGCTCCGAGTCCTACTTCCTACATACCAGACCATCTAAATCGACACGGGCTGTTCTCGGCATTGACAGGTAAAACTGCAGTCAAACGTTTATCTTCACTATTTGTTTGCATTGTAGTAGTTTCGTACTCTACAGAATGTTTAAATCGGTAACACCAATTCGGTAACATTTGTAACTTGTTCTTTATGTATCCGGATTTTCTTGCCCGGCTTAACTTGGTCACTCCCAATCCCTACATCCGAATGCCTGAGAATGCAAAGAATGAGTCAAAGCCTGTGTAGGCTTACGTGTACATGTGTTTATAACAACACCTACATGTATCTACTCGTTGATTTCTATTTGAGTCAATAACAGAAACAGCAAGACAGAACATTCAGGCCGACTCTAGTATGTGGTTCATCTTTATGCTTGACAGGAAACTTGGGCAACATCTTTAAATAGCGAAAACCGTTGCCAGCCTTTCTGAATTTAGCGTAAAACGTTGCCGGCCTTCGTGAATTTAACGTAAAGCGTTGTCGATCGTCCCGAATTTAGCGTAAAGCGTTGTCAGGACCCTCCATGCAGACCCTCTAGGACCAACTGTGATCACAGGTGGGGGTGGGGGTTCTTCATGAAACAAAAAACAAGGACTTTACATTTCGACGGATTCAAAGTCATGAGGTTATCTTCGGTCCATCGGGCCAAGCCGTCGACATCATCTTGGATGGTGGGCGCACTGAGCATAGCCTCCATAGCAGGCTCTCTATGGCCTTTTTTGGCACTTTTGCTGGCCATTTCTTTTTGTACTGGGTCGCTGATTGCTGGCCTTTTCTGATAGA
>NC_049993.1:6054182-6124207 GCF_000003815.2 Branchiostoma floridae | reverse complement strand
CCATAGAGAGCCTGCTATGGAGGCTACACTGAGCACGTGTCGTGGCTCCAACAAAGACAGGTCGTCGACAAACTTAAAGGTGTCTGCTGTTGATTGGTCGACAGGAACCGCGTCATTCACCAGTACCAAGAAGATCAGTGGACCTAACTTGGTGCCTTGTGGTACTCCACATGTTAGTGTCTGCCATTCAGAAACTTCCCCTTGGTACTTAACGCGCTGGCGCCGTTCAGAGAGAAAGCTGATAATCCACGGAACGACGGACGGGCGCACCCCGAGCTCGATCAGTTTGTTGACGGCAGTTTGGTGATGGACAGAGTCAAAAGCACGTGAGAAATCCGTAAGTACTAGTGTGGACATATGGCTTCGTTTGTCAGCTGTTTCCAGCAGCTTGTGTGTCAGGAGTGTAAGGTAGTGTGTCGTGGACCGGCCACGCAGGGATCCATACTGTCGCGGGTCTACACTAGGAAGTATGTCCTTGAGACACCAGTCCGTAATGATGCCTTCGCACACCTTGGCAAAAACTGATGTCAGTGAGATGGGTCTTAACTTTGACAGACTTGGCGGCATTTCCTTCGGGACCGGTATGACGTCCGCTTCCCTCCAAGCGTCAGGAACAACACCTTGGCAGAGCGATGTGTTTATAATATCGCACAGCGGTTGGCTCAGCTCAAACGCGAACTCCCGGACAATTCTGGGGGAAATGTTGTCACTGCCAGTAGCCTTACCGATCTTCACCTGCTTGAGCCTGTGCCACATAAACCAGAGGGAGACAGTGGGTGGTGGGGCTGGGGCAGGCAGGTACGCTGGGAGATCCTGGAGCTGCAGAGGGGCGTGTTGCTGTGATGCCGCTGCCAGGTGCATGTTGATGGCGTCTGCTACAGACTTGGGCGATGAAGACGGAACGCCGGGCACTTCAACACAAAGTTGTCCCTTGCTGCTATTAGTTAGTTCTTTGATGGCTTTGTACCATTTTCTTGGATCTGCCACTTTAAGGTGCTCGATCTTATTCCTGTAGAAGGCTTTCTTCGAGGACTGAATGGTTTTGCTGATCTTGTTACGAAGGTGCTTCCACTTAGGGTGATTCCCTTCCGCAAAGGCCCTCTGTCGGTAGCCTCCATAGCAGGCTCTCTATGGAGGCTACTCTGTCGGTCTCTGATCAGAGTTTTTAGATGTGGAGTTATCCAGGGCTTATCTTGCTTGTGGATTCGTACAGTCCTGGTAGGGAAGAAACTGTCCACAGCACGAAGGAGAGTGGTGTAGAACGCTGAGTACTTCTCCTGTGTGTTATCTGCACAGTACACTTATCGGATGGGTAATCCAACATCCAAAGGCCCGCAAGTCTGACTCACGCAGGGGTCGTACCTGTTTCTTATGTGTCTCGTTTCCGGTATTAGAAGTTGGACTTCCCTCCCAGATAACGCAGTTGTGGTCGCTGTCGCCAATCGGGGGAACTGTTGTTGGCTCTTGGTAACAAGTGGCTAAGCAGTCCGACGCAAGTATCTGGTCGAGGATGGCATTGTCACGAGTCGGCACCTTCACGAGTTGTGTCAGTGAGTGCTGCGAGCACAGGCCGGTAACATCCAGGCGGTTAAGGTCGCCGAGGACAACCACGCCGACGTCAGGGTATGTCTGCGAATGTCATCAATCGACGTAGCCAAGAAATCCAGTAATGCCTCTTCATGAGGTGAGTTGGGTGGATGATATACCGCGCACAGAGCGATAGATGACACAGATCTCGGGAGCCAGTGGGGACGGATGTGCATCCAAACACACTCAAGTTCTGTTGGGACGACAATGTTCATAGGCTTCGAGGGAATGTTCTCCTTAATGTACACCGCCACTCCCCCTCCTCGCTTGTCACTTCTGCATTTAGAAAAGAGGTTAAAATCCTGTATGGATGTCAGTTCGGCTGGTAGCTGTGGAGTAAACCATGTTTCAGTCACAACTGCGATGTCAACACTGGAAGTGGACAGGATCGCTTGAAACTCATCAAGCTTGTTTACAAGCGACCTGGTGTTGGTAAGCAGAATTCGGGGCATGTGCCGTGGCCGGCGGAATGTTTTCACCTATTGTTCTGTCTTGACAGGAAGCAGCTGGGGTACATGCCTTGATTGGATGTAATTAGCGGGTGGTCTATTCCCAATGACTGTTTGTATGTGTCGTGCATGGTTCCTACCGGCTTTACATCCTCTAGGTCTGCTCCTCCACTTCAGGATGCCTAGGCCATGCAAGGTCGATCTCAATTCGGGATTCAGGAGTGATAGTGCCCTTAAGTTGGCCAATTTTCATGTTTTTGAAATGCTCAAATCCGGCAAAATGGCCCCCAAACTTCTTTGGCCTGTTGCCATGGCAACGAGGGGTTCTGAGAAGAAAGAAAGCTATTTTGAGGGGTTGTGTACCAAGTACTATCACTGTGCAAAAAAGGAGCCAAATCTATTTTTTGACCGGTGCCACCATTGTTTGACCCTTACAGACATTCGCTCTTAAAAGAGGCCCTTAGGCGGAGACAGCAAAATCATGCGGCTGCCTATTAAAAGCGCATTTTATAATCTGGTGTATTGACCTGAGCATTGTCAGCTCTACATGACCTGCACTGTTTACTTTGTTATCAACAGCCAGGTGAGTTTAGAATCCTTTTACATCTTATCTGTCATATGTGCAACTGTTTGTCTGCTTGCTGTCTGCTTGTAGGCAAGGAGGTTAAAGTTAAGGTTAATGGGTGTTACACATATTTGGCAACAACTATAGTTGTCACTCTTTGTTGTTAGCAGATCATGATCAGATTATGATGATTCCATATAGGAATACATAGCAATACAAATTGCTCCTGAATCACAGATTTCCTACATAAATGTATCTAGATCTGTCTTTGTATAAGTTTAAATATGTGGCATGTAGTCCTCTCTTAATAATTTGTTGGTTTTAGACTGCTGTATTATGCATGTGATCTTTTTGGGGGGAGGGGCAGTATCATCATATCAACAACATTTTCCAGATCAGCCAGGACTCTAAGGCAATTGCAAAAGGAAGTGATTTGCTGTGGAAAGTATGCACAGCATTAGAGGACTTAAGTAGTAGCAGGGAAAAGTTGAGTTACGCTTTGTTGACCTGAAAAAATGGCCATATGACATGGTCCCTTTATACAGTTCATCATAAAGAACCGGTAAAGCCAGTCGTGAAGACACACCACACAAAACGTATAAATACCTGGCAAGTAGGGTAAAAGCTTGGCTTACATAACTTGTATGTCTGTCCAGTGGGTCCAAGGCCTGATTGATTATTATCTCATCTCTACCAATGGTTTTCTTGGTCCTGGATTATGTCGTATCTACCTGCTCTCCAAGCAGAGGTTAAGTCGTGGAGATATTAATAGTAGTAGTCAGGAATTTTCTGACTACAGATACTTACTGTTACAGTAGTAGTCAGGAATTTTCCGACTACAGTACTACTATATCTCCGCGACTTATTATATGACTTCTGCTTGGAGATTGATTCGTTATTATCTTATCTTCATACATTAGGGGGTATCGAACAGTTCCCGAGTTTTCTATTTAAGACAAGTTGAGGAGAAAGTTGTTGATGAAATGGCGATGACCAATGTGCTGACCGGAAAGTACCGCACCACTGGCACAACCCCTCTGGACCTCTCCTCCTGTAGTAAAGGGTAAGTAAGAGTTCAAAAATGTTTTGATATGCATTAACCTTTCGGTTACTGAATTAGTGGTGTCAAGACCTAATATAATCTTTTAATCTCCAAGCAGATCTTACGCTAGCATAAGATAGTATCAAAAGCTGGCAGTCAGGAATGAAGCCGGCAGGTTGCTAGGAATATTTTTGGCTACCGGAATCTTTAACTGCCAGCTTGCAGGAGGCCGGTCAGTCAGACTGGCTGCTAAGGAGCGAGATTGATCCTACCAAGTTTGCACACCGAATGTACCATTTAAGGCGTACATAGCCTTACAGTAGAAGCTGGTCAATTGCACAACGGATTAGGGCACACTTCTGTTAATTGCACAGAATGCCAAAATTCCAAACTGCTGCGGTCTTGTCAGGCTAGACAAAATTACACATGACAAAAAGGCTTTTAATTACTTTTTTAAAAAATCAGTTATAATCTTAATCCCTGCTCATGTAGTCTTTTGTCACCAAATTTACAATTCTAATTGTTTAGGAGGTTAATAGGATTTAACGTTAATGCTTTTAAAGTTTTCATCTTCTGTGCTCTCTCCAGCGACATCCTGAAGTACTTTGAAGCCAGCTATGATTTGAATGAAAGCCTATTTGTCGGTCTGAAGGGTGAGTTTGCATTTCCCAAGAAATTTTAGTCTTCATCACTTTTTCTTGGCACTCACTTTGAAGTCAGTGTGATTTGCCTAAAGTAATCCGTGTTTTCAGTACAGTATTGAAGTTAGGAACATTTTTTATGAAAAAGAGCTCTAACGTCTGCTTGCAGATGAAGATGCCTTCTACAAGTGTCCTGACCGCCTGAGGCTGCCGTTGATCTTCTACTACGCCCACACGGCCACCGTGTATGTGAACAAGCTGATGCTGGCAGGGCTCATGACAGAGAGGGTCAACCTGGACTTTGAAACGATGTTCGAGCTCGGAGTGGACGAAATGTCCTGGGATGACACGGTGAGATTACATCGTCAATCTTAAAGTATTAGGGCCTTCATTGGTTGGTCAATCCCTCAATTGAATACCAGAGTCTTAATACCCCCCTCAGATTAGGTGAAAATTGATCGGACGAGTCTGCCATTTTAAGTCTGCAAGCTCTAAATTACGAGGAGGCATGACCCTGACGGGAGGGGGAAACTCTGCCATTTCTTCATCGGCAGCAGGGTCATGCCTCCTCGTAATTTAGAGCTCACAGACTCGTCGTCCGATCAATTTTCACCTAATGTTAGGGGGGTATAAAGACAATCAAATCAGGAATTCCTTTGCCATAAGTTGAGACAAGAATTATATAGTTTCAACTGTCTGCAATTTGTGTGAGATCAGAGTTATCAATGTTACATTTCGTTATGTCCGGGTAGGAAGGTCACCTACAACAGGGGTTTTTGTTTGTCTTTGTGTGACCTAGAGTCGATTCCACATTACCAAGAGGGTCTTTCTTGCCTTTTGTTCCAACATTTTGAAAATCTTTATAACATTCTAAATGTGATAGGTAACTGTTTAGAACTATCTATAATATCTGTGTGATGTTCTAAATATTTTCTATAGTGTTCATACATGTTAGAAACATTTCTAACATCAAATCCATTATTTCTGTTAGTTTCTAAACTGTTCCAACATAGATTTATCATTTGTGATCAAATGTGATCATATGTTCGAACAGTGAAACAAAATGATGAAACTGAGTCAGTGGGCTAGGAAGAGGGCAATTCACACATCCCTGCCAAGTACAGGAAATTGTGTCTGTCTGACAGCTTTTCACAAAAGAGCCACTAGTGTCTACTAAGAATACAAGACCCAAACAAAAGGCCCATCTAAGCAGCTTTGTTTATTGGGGTAATAAAAGTTTTTATGGAGGAAAAAAATGACGCAAATTGTTGGAACATATGATCACATGTTCCAACAATAACAAAAACACATAGATGTTTCTAAATTGTTCTAAATAAAGAGATATTTGTACCATTAATTTCCCAATGTTTCCAACATATATAGATAGGTTCAAACATGTTCACACTTTCATTTTCATTTGTTTGAAACATTTAGAACTACAGTGACTGAAATATTCTTTTGCTTAGATAGTTCAAACTTATTACAAATATTATTTCAAAACCCTCTCGGTGACTCGGAATCGACTCTATATTACTCTAAAAACTTATAATTTATGCATTTGTATGATTTTGTTACATGAGTTACATGTACTTTTAATGTTGTGAGGAAACATGACGACTTGGGGCAATATTTTCAGGTACATAACATTCAACATCCTCCTTCTAAAATTGAATACCCGCTGGTTCCCGACGAATGGCTAGAAATCAGATAGTCAATTTCTTGTTGACATGTATTACAGGAGAACTACCGTATGGGAGGCAGGTTCCAGTGGCCCCCATTGGCAGAGGCAGTGGAGTTTCGCCGCCTGGTCCGCAATCGCATCCGTCAGCTGATCGAGGACACGCCCCTCCAGCTGCCAATCACCCAGGACAACCCATGGGTAGGTCAGAGGTCAAGGTCGATATCAAATTGTTGGTTAATTGTTCCTTGACATAATATTTTTTAAATATGTCTACTTTTATCATTTATTTTAAGCTTTCACTGGCCCATATGACACAAAGACAAACATGAAAAACATAGACGCCACTTTTGGCCCCTAAACAGGAAGTAATTTACCTAAAAGTGCTCTTAGGGTAAAGACAATTCTCTGATTGGCTGATATCATTGGTCAAAGGCCACACCCACCAAAGGGTACCCTGGGGGCCATCCGGGGTCGGGCATCTTGGACAGTTTATCGGTAGCCCAAGACAGTCATGCCCGCCAAGCTCCTATTACCATCCAGGGGAGTTTAATGCTTAGGTCCACATGCCCTATCCCAGGAGAGGCTAGCGATAACTCCTTTGGGCTTAAACTCCCACGGAGCGCTAATGTGAGGTCGGCGGGCTGGCTGCCTTGGCTCCCCGAACAAAACTCGCTAGCTATATCGCTAGCTACCCGGTCCTGTCTGGCTCCCAGGGTAACCAAAGGGGAAACCTCAGGCCGATTTAGCAGAACGTATGTATGGGCCATGGTGGAGGCTCTGTGCAGGAGAAAGGACTTATCAGGTGTAAGTCTAACTGCAGCTGCCCTGTCCACAGTGGGCGGTGATGATGGGTGTTGAGCATGAGAAAATCCACATCGAGACGTCCTCCGTGCTGATCAGGCAGATGCCCATCACCATGGTAACCACCCCGCCCAAGTGGAAGTACGCTCCAGCAAGCACAGGTACTAACGTTACATTGTACATGACATGAATAGAATGGTATGCTTCATATTGTCTGTTTTATATGGTAGCTGCAAATCGCTTAGGTCAAGGACTAATTTCTTCATCAGTATTTCCTTCTTTGTATATAAACCAATGTTAAACATAAACTGTAGTAAACAAAAGCTCAAATGCCTATCCCTGGGCAAACAAGGTTTTAAGTAATGTGATGATATCTTCATATTATGGATCTTGATTGTATTGGTTTGTACCTGTGTTACTATCAGTCTACGATTTTCTCTCACCCACCCACACCCCCACCCCCACCCCCCTGCAAGGTACTGCAATTCAAGAGAACCCCCTTGTTCAAGTGGAGGGGGGTGAGGTGACTTTTGGCAAACCAGAGGACTTTCCCTCTTACGGTTGGTGTATGGAGTATGGACAGCAAACATTCAAGTAAGTACATGTGGTAGGACATATCCTGTTTGCTATTCTAACTATGGATTTCTAACTTCACCATACAGTAACAGTGAGGTCAAAGCATGATTTACACCAAATTTCTAATGTGTTTCTATATTCAAAAGTGATCCTAGCTTGTAATATCAACAAAGGTATCTGATGTGCCAATAGATTATTTTAGCCTTCTAGCTTACAACTTAGACATCCCTGTCCTTTGTACTGAAGTTAGGCCATGTTGATTTGATTATATGGATGACATCCTCCGGGAACTCCAGAACTGATGCGAGCGAGCGAATAAAAAAAAAGTTTGGCCAAAAAAAAAAGTTGCCTTCAGTATGAAATCAAAGTGGTCAGGAAGGTTGAACATAGGACTAAACACACATGGTATACCATGATCCCCTGGACCTGAATTTTCTGTACTGGTACCTCCCCCAACCAACAATAGATTTTTTTCTTTCCGTCCTTTCACATCTTATTCTTTGACTTTAGATTCATTTTGGCATTCTATATATGGCATTAGTTATCTGTTTTCTGATACTTTTTTTTCAATCTACGGAATATTTGTGCTCATTTTACAGCTGCTTTGCACAATTTATTGTGTGGTCGGAAACTTTTTTTTTTTTTTTTGGAAATGGCCGAAAATTGGTGCGAGCGCGGATGTCATCCATATAATCAAATCAACGTGGCCTTAGGTGTATTTCTAAATTCATTTTTTTAATTTTTTTTATGGTACAGTAACTGTGAGGTTGAAGCATAATTTACACCGAATTCTCAATGCATACCTATATGTAATATCAACAAAAGTAATGTTACCTGATGTGCCTTGAAATTTTAGCTTTTGTAACATCCCTGTCCTTGGTACTGAAGTTAAGATTAGTTGTTCTTGGTACCAACCTTCACCTGCTCTCCTTACAGCTTGCTCTGTAATGAATGTGCTACCCTAAAAGAGAACTTGATTGAAAAATGATAAGGTCTCTGTTAGCTTTACCAGTGAATTCCTTTCCAGAGTTCCAACATTTGAGGCATCCAAGTTCAAGGTGACCAACCGTGAGTTTCTGCAGTTTGTGAAGGCAGGAGGGTACGAGAACTCCTCCTATTGGACAAAGGAAGGTAGGTCAAAGGGCAGATACTGGCACTGATCCAACTCAACAATGTAAAACTCTCTTGCATACTCTCTACATGTAAGACAGCAACAGAGACCTTCTATTCCCCTCTGTCCTTCAGGGGGAGCTGTTGAGTTGTGCCCCTTTTGCAAATATCAGGTTCATGACTAAACAGGGCTGTGAATGGCGGTTCCAGTGGTATTTTTAGTTGTTAAGTGATATTTTTTACGCCCATAACCTTCCAATTAGTAATGCTACAATGATCCTTATAGTATAATGTCATGTAATTTTATGTTATGAATTACATTTCTCATTGTCTTCAGGCTGGAACTGGCAATGTTTTCGTCAAATGCGGCATCCAATATTCTGGGTTTGCACCAAAGGTGGGAGTGTCAAATATTTCTCTGCTGAATTTCATTTCTTTCAATTCTGAAACATGTCTTTAACTACTTAATAGTCTTGTCTAAGATCACTTAGAGCAAAAGAAGTAAATACATGACTTGGCTTGTTAATTTTAAAAGCTTTCAAGTTTTCCATTCAATAGAAAAAATTGCAACTTCTAAAATTCTACTAAGGACAGGGAACTTTTGTGCAGATGAAGTCCAGGTGCGGCCAAAAATTCAGTTATTCCACATATTCTTCTTCGAATCAATAGCGTTGATTTGATCATATTATTTTACAACATTTGTTTATGCTACTTCCAGGATGTAAGTCTAGCTGCGGTGCTGTCCTTTCTTCCTATTCCCACTGCCTGCCAGAGCACTTCTCCACTACCTACACTGACCCAGAAATCAGGCAGCATCTTGAGAACAACAATGGTCCACAAAATGGGGACCTAAATGGAAATGGCTGTGAACATGATTTCAGGTAATTCAACGTTTGAAAACACCAGTAGTTTACAGTTATGCTCTGATACCCTGATGTTCCAACACCCCCAAACCTATAACATAGTGTGTCAGAATGCAGGGGTGTTCCCATTGGGAGGTAACGTTACCAAGAACAATTGATTGTTTGCTCCTTTTAAGCAGAAGTTAAAACTTAAATGGACCTTTTCTTCTCCTCCTCCCAGGCTGCGAGTGATATTTGATGTAATGGAGATGCCCTGGGACTGGCCGGTGGTGGTGAACTACCACGAAGCTCGCGCCTTCTGCGCCTGGAAAGGTCCGGAGTTCCGCATGCTGACGGAGGCAGAGTTCAACATGATCCAGGGCGGGGCACTGGGCGACCCCAGCAAGGGCGTGACCTCTGACCCTGTGTTCCACAAGGATCCCCAGGCCAACTTTAGGCTGACCTTTGGGTCATCATCGGTAAGACTCTGTAGACTCCGATACACAATAGAATGACAGAGATGTAACTCTTTCCCTCTCTCCGTTAGAAATGTATATATCCACTATCGTGATATCTTTTTCTGTCCAAATTATCTCTTTCAGCCAGTCGACCTCTATCGACCAAATGACCTTGGCTTCCACGACGTGTTTGGGAACGTCTGGGAGTGGGTGGAAGATCACTTCAACTGCCTGCCTGGCTACAGACAGCACCATCTGTATGACGATTACGCTTTCCCCTTCTGTGATGGCCGCCATGGCCTCATGTTGGTAAAAGAGTTTTTGCTCTTTCATTGCCTTAATTTCTGTAGACAATGAAATGTTTGTGTTAGGCACTAGTTTGGACAATAACGTTAGTTTTACTAAAAAAGCAAGCAATGAACCCAATACTAATTGATGGATTGTTATGTTTCCAAGGAGTACGTCAAAGGTACTTCAGAAGTAGTTCATATCACAGTTAGGACCTGAGTCAGTTCTTACGACTGACTTTTTTTTCCAAGCTTTATTCTTAAAAACAAATAGTACATTTGTCAACAAAAAAGTATTCTTACGACTGACTTACATTTTACAAATCTGCCTGCAGTCTTGCAGAAACTGATGATAAACTTTATGAAGAATGAACAGGATGGATGTCAGCATCAAAAATTTGGTGGACCGGATGTTGGACTGATTAGAAAATGAACTGATTATATGATCAGGCATTCACATGAATTTTGTTTCCTAAAATGAATGACATTACTTTCCCTCCAGGGTGGTTCCTGGGCCTCTAATGGCACTTACAACTCCCGCTTTTCTCGCTCGTTCTTCCGCCGCCACTTCTACCAACACGCTGGCTTCCGTGTGGCACGGACTCTGCCCGGTGCGGGGAAGTCACCCGTAGTCATGGTCAACACGGATGTGTACATTTTAGGAGCGGGAGTGGAAGGTAAGATGGAACAGACAACAGACGATTTCCTTTGTGTGTTTGCCACTCAGCTTTACATATTACATGTATCATCATAACATTACCAGGTATCCTTACAGGTGAATAGTTTGAACCATTTAAGTGGGTACACCTTGATTATGAAAAAACTGTTAAATAGTTCACCAGATAAAACAAAACGTTAAACAGTTCACTTAATCAGGGTTTGATAAATAGTATTTTATGAACAGGTGAGTGCTGATGTCGTGTTTCCTCAATAGGTGTGGAGCACTGAGCTCAGCATGACAAAAGTTGTCTTTTTTCTGCACAGTTTGTACCCAACAGGTTACACAAGTGCTGCGCTTGTTACATGGTGGACATGTTCATCTGTGTGCAGTGAATTCCCAGGATGGATTCTGATTTCAGATGTACATAATCAAGATCACAAACTCATAACTCTCCTCGGGGGAGCACAGGTATTTGTTCAACATATGTAATGTTTTATCGCTGATACAGTGAGCATGTCTTATGTATTGTCTGTTTTCTACTTTTTACAGACAGAAGAAGCTCTTATTGTGTCATCGGAGTCATCTAAAAAGACTGATCAATTTCTCACAGAAGTTTTAGAAGTGTATGCATGGAACCAGCTCTGACATGTTTCAGGATCTTTGACAACCCCTACCATTTTCCCAGCTGGTCTCCAGTGACTAACAGCAGTGTGTTTTGTTACAGTTCTGCTATAAATACCATTTCATATGTTCGTCTCCCCTCTCCTTCAATTTGAAATGATCAGAGTTACTCTATAATGATCTATCTCTGAAATCAGAGAAAGACCTGACTGTGCCAGAAACAGTGGGTCTGGAGGTCGTCCCGATGGCAAGCACCAACAGACAGTTCCACCAGGAAACAGAAGAGGCTCTGGCGGCCATGTTGGCCCTGCAGTACGGGGATGGGGGCCAGAACTACTCCAAGGCGCTGGCAGATTTCTGTGTGGAGAAAGCAAACCATTACGGCTGTCCACTCCAGAAGATTGTACAGCTGGGATGTGGGACAGGAGGAGTGACGTACCAGCTGGCCAAAACTTACAAGGAGGTTGGTCTTCATCTGCCAGTTTCAAAATGAACGTTGTGACAAACTGAAACAAATTCTAGAGCAATGTTAAGACTTTGCACTGTAACCTCAGGTACTATGATTGAGAACCCTTTGGATATGCTAAAGCTAGGATGTTGAATTGGTATATACAGGCAACGTTATCAGTATTGTCTATTTCTGGTTATAGAAGGGCTCATTTTCCTCCTACAATAGTAATACTTGTCAAGGTTCCCAGAGTTGAATTCTTGAAACATTTTACCTAGGGAACACTGGCTTAATTCTATGGATGGCACCCGCAGGCATTGATTTTT
Source organism: Branchiostoma floridae (assembly GCF_000003815.2). Classification (NCBI taxonomy): domain Eukaryota; kingdom Metazoa; phylum Chordata; class Leptocardii; order Amphioxiformes; family Branchiostomatidae; genus Branchiostoma; species Branchiostoma floridae. The sequence continues at coordinate 6,112,112 of NC_049993.1, read as the reverse complement.
GCATGTTCTAAAAAAATTGAGGTCACAAGTGACCCAATAGCCTGTAAAGAACAGACTGGATTTTTAGCGCTGTGGTTTAGCAGAATTTTTTTTTCTTCAATTTTTGCCCTTGCGCATTAGTTCTGGGGTCTACAGAGGATGTCATCCATAATAAAATTAAGTCAGTGTGGCCTAAGACCCCATGGAAATATTGCTGGTAACAAAAGGTGTGTTGGTGCAGGTGATTGGCCTTGACTACTGTGGTCAATTCCTGGAGGCAGCCATTGCGCTGCAGAAGACTGGAGAGTTCCACTTGTCAAAACCCGGAGTCACAGACAGTGAGACGGAGAAGAAATCAATGACAGACGATATCATCACTGTCAGCATTCCAGCAGATGTGCAGAGGGACAAGCTGACCTTCAAACAGGTAAGAAGGTCATGACCATGGTACTACTATACTGTCAATCATACTTACTATGCTATCCATGGTACTGACTTTGCTGTCCATGTTACTGACTATGCTAGCCATGATACTGACTTTTCTGTCCTTGGTACTATGCTGTACTTGGTACTGACTGTGCTAATCTATGGTGCTATCTATGCTGTCCATGGTACCGACTATGCTGTCCATGGTACCGACTATGCTGTCCATGGTACTGACTATGCTGTCTGTGGTACTGACTATGCTGTTCATGGTATTGGCTTCATGTTTTTGATCCATACTTCACATCATCTTAATACTAACTTCACTTTCAATGTTACTGACTTCACAATCCACTGTACTGACTATGCTTTCCTTGATACTGGCTTAATAGCACTTCTGTTGGTACTGCCTATGCTGTTCATGGTCCTAGCTATGCTGTCCATGGTCCTAGCTATATATATGCTGTCCATGGTACTGATATGCTGTCCTTGGTACTGACCATGCTGTCCTTGGTACTGACTATGCTGTCCATGGTACTGATATGCTGTCTTGAGTACTGATGATGGTACTGAATATGCTGTACTTGGTACTAATGATGCTCTCCATGTTACTGATGATGCTGTCCTTGGTACTGACTATGCTGTCCTTGGTACTGATAATGCTGCCCATGGTACTGATAATGCTGTCCATGGTACTGATAATGCTGTAATGGTACTGATGATGGTACTGACTATGCTGTCCTTGGTTCTGACAAAGCTGTTTCTGGTGATGACAATGCTGTTTATGGTGATGACTATGCTGTCCATTGTTGTAACTATGCTGGCCTAGGTGTTGGCTACAACATCGTTGTTACATACTTTACTACTGTGTTATGTTCATGGTTCTAACTACAGCCTATCTTGTTCCATGTCCAGATGACCTGGGTGCCCAACGAGATCCCGAAATCTGACCTGGTCCTGCTGGACTTCCTGGACAGGGTCAACAATCCTAAAGGTCAGGGGATGTCAAGTTCATTATCAGGGCTGTCACTACCTCAGGCCTTTTATAACTGTGCCTTGTCACATGATAATCAATATCATCAGTGACCTGGCAAGAGAACTCACAAGAAAACTCCAAGACAAGGTCTAAGTAGAGTTAAGAGAGCTCCCTAAGTAATAAGTCGTCAAATATTTTGTCAAAAGTTCAAAAAATCTTGCACTATAACAATGAATCTACTACAATGAAGGCAGGAACATGTTTGAAATATTACCAGGCTAAATCTGGTACTATTGGTGGGTTGGTGAAGTACAATGTTGTATACATTTTCCTTGATGTATATTTTATATAACAGAAGTACATATATGATAATTCCTGCATTGTTGATGTTGTTCCTGCATTGTTGACATGCTGTTGTTGACATGTTGTTCCTGCATTGTTGACTTGTTGTTCCCACATTGTTGACATGTTGTTGTTGACATGTTGTTCTGTCTACACCAGCCTGGTGGCTGCGACTGTGGGAGATCGTCACTGAAAACGGGATCGTCATGGTGATCTCTCAAAAGATTGGGAAAGAGGAACTCTCATCTGACTTGAACAACAAGTGAGTTTACTTTAGAGAACAAACACATCCACTGTATCCATTTTGACTTAGCTTTAATTCATCATAATTTATTGACTCCCACCTCTCATAATCTTCAACTTGGATAGTTTGATATTTCATGAAAGGATCAGATATTTGCATGAGACTAGTATTGGCAAGCATTAACTGTTCCAATGTTAACCAAAAAAGTCAATGAACTACTGTGTAAAAACACAATATGTGATTACAAATATGGATCGAATATGAGACAAAAATATAATGTAAGCTCATTTGCAGTGGACATTAACACTGCTACATCTGAGGTGGTGTCTGTTGTTGTTTTCCAGGTTGGATCTGCTTGAGGAACTGGAGCTTCAATTCAAAGATGGGCAGGGCCAGACCAAGGTTACTATGGCAACCATCTGGAAGCTCCGGATGTAACTATGGCAACAAGATGCTTGCAGAAAGTGCAACCTTGTCACAAGTTCTTTATAATTGTATTTTTCATGGGAGAGTTACCATTTTGTAAAGGGAGCCAGGTGAAAGGATTTCAGTAGCTTGAAAATTGAAAGCTATATTTGATTTAATTATTTATCAAGATTCTCCAAGTACAATGGGAGGTATGGCGGAACAGGTGTGTTTTGGTGCTATAATCATCACAAGTATTATTGAAGAAACGTTAGATCTGTGTCTTTTCCTGGGAAATTATTTTGGACTGGATTCTGTTACTTCTTAGATGAAGGGAAAGCTAAGTGTCGAGATAGCTTTGAAAATATGCTATATTCAGCCTACTAGTACTAGTAATTTACCAGACTTTTGGCCCTACATGTCTTAGAACAGTCAACTAAAGAACCTACTGTACACTGTATAACTGATTTATCGCTGATGGTCGATTACACCTCAGAGTCAAGTACAAAAGCACATGACAGAATGGGAACCTAAAACCCCATACAAGCCCATCTCATCTTTTGCCTGTCACAAAATGGGAATAAGCAAAGCTTGGTAAGCGAGATACAGGGCTTTTCAGAACAGGCAGTAGAAAAGGGGGGGTGGGTGGGGGGGTGATGGGGGATGGACTTTTTTGAATTGAATAAAAGATACATTTACAGCTTTTGTCTGCTTTCTTATTATTGTGACATATTCCTTACGATTTCTGTTCTATGCCTAGTTAGTGATTTTGCACAGTGTTGTTTCATTATCAAGTTCTACAAAAGTAGACTTTTCACAGTAGAAATCATAGCCAAGCAGATGGGTGCAGGTAGTAATGTCAGTACTGGAAACCAAGTTGATAAAAGCTCCTTGTGGAAACCGATTGCTGAGAGGACACAGAACAGACAGATAACTGTCCTTTTTCCCACAAACTGTATCTGAGTGGAAATTGCTTCCTGCAGAGATGGTAACTGCCCCATACCTGATCTACAACAGACAACCTTCTATACCAGCACCACAAATAAATGTGGCAGAAACATCAACAAGATGATGGTGGCGACCTAAACACAAAGAAGAAGAAGAGAGTACTGCACGATTCGAGACGCCTTATCTCTGAGTGTCAATGGTGCTACTTAGCGAATTATATAACGAACTACACAAAAGTAACGTTAACGATTTTACATTGATCATCTAAAAGCGACCCCTAGCGATCAATGAAATAAATGCTGCAAATTGACTCGAGTGTCATAGTAGCTGCACATTGATTGGTCGTTAAATTCTACTAGTAGTACGTTGATCCATCATCAGATAAAATTGTTTGATATAAATAGAATACAACAACGGTATCGCCCTAAGGCCGGAGGGTGATCAGGCCCACGTAAGGGCTGGGACCGAGGAAGCTAAGCTCAGGAAGCTCAAAAAAAGCCCGTGTGATACAACTTAGAAACCGTGTGATACAAAAGGTATGATAGGTATGACATAAATAGTAATATTCATCGTATAGTCCGTATGCACGTTGACATGGCCCATCAGACTTCATGCGTCATTTTGGAGCCGCACAACAGTAAAAAAAATGGTGCGAGCGGTCTTGAACCTACTCAGTATAGTGTGTCATAGTCTAGTAACAATATTGAAATTTTAACCTGTTCACTGACAAACAGACTAAAACACCACTGCATTCACTCATCGCTACATTTACTCTTCGCCTTTTTGTTCCACAAATTGACATTCGTGTGTAGCTGCTCTCAAAACGTAAGAATTCACAGGAAAAGTACACTCGACCACTTCCACATTGGTAATTTGCGAACAAACGTTACATCTTATATTACACAATAACCCAGTTTTGTTTCTAAATGTGTTAGACATTACCATGATTGGTTTTAAATGGTCACAGTTTCGAGATTAAAGCCGCAAACTACTCATTACGAACAATAAGAGACGCTTACAAAAATATAGGCGGCGCTTCAGTGGGCGTGACATGACCGCCATCTCCGCTGTTACAGAACGATCCTGTACATGTCTACTCGTGATTTTGAAAGTGTTAAGGTCATTCAAAATGTGTGTAGAGATATCTGGATATGTTTGAGAAAGCTTTCACTAGCTTTAAGCCTACCACTTTGTATATTTTAACACTTTTACAAGCCGGAACCACATACCCTATCCGAGCCTTATCTGCAGTACCGCTCCCGACCGCGGACTGAAAAGTGCCTAAGACGACCGTCAAATTGCCAAAATTCTGTCTTTTCGGGAATGGGGAAATTGCGAAAGGCTCGAAAGGGGTTTGAAGTTTTGGGGCTTCTTTGACTTTGATTTCGAAAAGGGGGCAACTTAAAACTAATAATAACGATATCTATGATATTTCCGAAGAAAACAATGGGCTTTTTTTGTCATGAAAAATATGTTCTCTTTGAATTTGACGTGTAAAAGTGGGGTGTGTTCATTTCCTGTCTCGTTCTGAAGGACTACCATATGCATCTGAATTTCAATCCTGTTTCCTAAAACATGAAGAAGCTTAAAAGAAGCTCAATTAACTATATAGATTATCCAAAAGCTCAATCAACTACTAGTAAATAGATTATCCGTTCCAAATGTTGTAAGGTGTGCGGCATACTTACCGATGCAATATAACACTGGTCTCCTGGGGAGTTTCTTCATATTCAGCATTCTTGTTATGTTGTCTTTTGAAACATCTGAAACAAGATATAAACCAACCTTGTGACAAACCCACGAATTTCTTGGCTATTATACTCTGTGTATTCAATTATTTTACAACCCTCGTCATCTCTTGTGTTTAAGAAGAGCCATATTTTCTCTTTCTTCACGTTCGCTCTCATCAATTTTGACGTGTCCAAGGGATGCCACCCGTACAATCAAGTGTTGTGTCCTAAGATATCTAAGGAGCTCCTATTCAATGTTGCAACTCTGGTTAATACTTTTGGTATACTTTTGTGACGCTAGACACGTTGCAGTTCACCTCACTTCTGCTAGGGGGTATTCGTTACCTGTTATGGATAAATCCCCATAATGACCGTAACCCTCTAACGTAAAGAACAGTCCACGTTTTAGTTGATGTTATCACACCGTGACAGTCTGACACCTGCGCGTGTTGTTTTCCAGGAGTATAAACTGGAAAAGAAGGCACTAGATAATCCATTGTGCTCAGAAACACAGAGAAGCCATTCATGGAGTCACCTGTCGGTACGCGCACAACAAAGCCGCCGCCGACCGGATGTGAAACCGCAGGTACTTGTCACACCGGAAAGGTGTATATGTGGGAGTGGTGTTTAAGACTACACAGTGATCATCACACAAAAGAACACACACAGCGTTCAAAACAAGGTTGTGGTTTTTTGTCCAAGGTACGGCAAAGGGGGCAAAACAGTACTTAGCCCTTAAATCATTTTTGTGATCTTTTGTCAGTAAGTTTGTCTTTCAAATGCGCAATTACGGCAGTCATGTCATTGCGGAAAAAACGGAATTGGACGAAGAACAGAACGTCCACAAGTATGTGCAATAAACAAGATGAAGCGGGACATCTGTTTAGTAGAGAAGCGCGCACGAACACACGCACTCCCGAAACACCTGTCAGACAAGCTAGAAGTCATGCAGAGGCGTTGTCTTAGAATAATTAACGTTAGTATCCCATCTGACTCTCTGCCGTCATTATCTGACAGACGGGACGCAGCGACGCTGAAAACTATACAAACCATACTGCGGGACAGTAGCTTTCCGCTGTGCGGGAGTTCTTTACTTCACCTCAGGACAGTTCGTACAGTCCGCGTCGGGAAGCACGATACAGGGCCTCTAGAAGTAAAACCAAGAGACATGAACTGTCATTTGCGCCCGTTCTCTAAGATTATTGTACCACAGTGCTAGTTAATCAGAAAAGACTGTTAATTCTATTATGTCTAGATTCTAATCTGATCGCTGTCGAATTTTAAAAGTTGTATTTATGTCAGTGTTTTAACGTCAATTGTATCACTGTCTAGCGATTCTGTGACTGATGGCGCATTTCATGTGTATTTTGTATGTCATATTGGATATCACATACCAAGTCAATCAGAAATAAAGCTGAATCTGAATCTCACAATTATATGTGCACGTACATATATATACACGTACACACACACACACACACAAACAGAGAGCGGAAAAGAGAGAATAGTTCCCTCACGTCTTCCATTTTGTTGATCGTCTATTCACAAAACTTCCTTATCAAGTCATTGTTTCATTAAGGAGCCTCTGGCATTCTCTTTTCATCACTCCTTCCTTGTTATTGCCAAATGTGGCACTGAAACCGCCGTTTCTTGGAAGTCGAGTTCAGTTCTGTCAGTTTACCAAGTAAACAAACTGTCAGCCAGACTATGCGGCTATTGTATATTGTAGGTCCCGACCAGATTTACATTTTCATTCTGTTAAATACTCCACAAACACAGATCTCGGAAGATGAGTTTAAGTCTTATCGATCAGTGGTGCACTTGTGGTAATAATAACAGCGAAGTATACCGTATTAAGTCAACATCCATGGACGGCGTTAAAAGTTAGGGCTGCTAGTAGACTTAACACGCCTGGAATCATCTCACCTAACATTACCAAATGAATAAAGTTCCGAAATGACAAAAGTCTGCTACATAGTCTTGAGGGAAGCACTGGCGTTTAATCTACGACTGAAAATTTTGCGCACCCCCCCCCCCACACACACACACACAATCTACGCCCAAACCTTTTACCTTTTACGTGAACATAGTATCATTCATTCGATCAGTATACACACACACGCACACACAAACACACAAACACAAACACACACAAACACAAACACACAAACAAACACAGTGTGACACACACACATTGGCACACATTGCTGTGCTCGAGCCTAGCATCAACTCCCATCCTTATTATAGCATTAGAAGGACCCAGTAGCTATAGCAAGGATGGATACGACACTAGAGACTTCTCGTCCCTTGTTCAAATGTTTTCCCTCTCCTGACGTCAACTTGTTCCATTCAGTACAGTCGGTGCGCATGACAGACACACCCTCCTCCCACCTGGGTAACGTTAAAACGTGAACAAAGAACAAAGAACTCCGTACAGGCGACGCGTGACTGACATAAAGACAACTTTTTCTCGCATCCTTGCACATTCCCAAACAGTAGCAACACTTATTCCCGTGTATTGACAGTCGTTCTTTAAGAAATGTTGCATTGTGTGCATTAAGTGATTCGAAGATGAATCAATAACTTTTACACAAAGAGTAGTGCATGAAAATGGTGATAAAACCGAGCAGATGTGATGTATGTGCTCACACACACTGGCACACACACACATATTGTCATACAGACGCGCGCATACACACTCACAGACACACGTGCACACTTATGTCTGCGCACACACAGACACAGGCAAATACAAGAGCGAGAGAGAAACAGAGAGAGAGAGAGATACAGAGAGAGAGAGAGAGAGAGAGAGAGAGAGGGTGAGGGTGGAAATCATTCATAGGACACGTGAAGAAATGATTTGATCATTATGACAAAGGGCGTCTGGGGGTGTATGGGTCAGGAGAAGCACGCCTACATACAATTAAACTCAAAAGGAACCAAACAAAGAAAAACTGTCTAGAGTAGCCGTGACCGACATATTACCCCAGAACAGAACAGGTGTTTCAGGCGATAAATGGATTCCTAAAAACCACATCCTGCTGTATAATAGGCATGTATTTAAGCAACGCCCCTCTTTGCCCGGAAAATTAGGTTCGATGTTTGCTTGCAATGAATGGATTGTGACCGACGCTCTAGCTAATCATACTCTTTGTGTTGACATTAACGTCGCTTCTGATTGGCTACGTTGCTTCCTCAACCGTCAATGGAGGATGGTAGTGAAAGGACCGGTTAATATTAACTGAGACTGTACGTGTTCTTGTTGTAGTATTATAGAGTAGCGTGGCGGACGGTGTCTAGGGGCCCCTATATAAATCAGTAAAACAAATATTGTTATCGTGGCTGTTCCAAACATCGAGCGCACCTTACATTAAACAACTGAAGACAAAGTTCGATGGTTGTACTATAGTGCAAGACATAGCACTGGGAAGGCAGTAACTAATGCGATAGACATTGTCATAGGAAATACTTGTTATGCCATATAAGTGTTGCTTGTAGACATGCTATTCGCAAGCACGTTGATTTGGACTTGTTTTCGGAAATAAAGAAATCTTTTGGCGAACGAGTATTGAAGAAGATTAAGGCAAGTAACAAGATATAATCCCAAACCTCCTTGCTTAAAATCATTATTTTTCATCCGGAAAACCTTGACAAGCCCCAGTGCAAAAACATTAATGTTTGTAGTTGTTTCAGTCGGAAAGGTGTGACACCGGACACAACAATAAATATCAACAAATAACAAATCACGAACGCAGGGACTCCCAACTTTTTATTATCTATCAATATTGACATCCTACCCTTATCGGAACACACATCGGCAAGGACGGTACAGGGAAAATACCAACATCCGTCAAACGGATGATGGTGACGTCATCTTCACAGTCCTTCTTCGTCGTCATGGTAACGTCCTTGAGCGAGGATAACGTATCCGATAAGTCTTGTTTAGGTTGTTTAGGAGAAGAAGACGGCAGCGATATGGGATTACAGTCTTTGCTCTACTGATACTTCCGGTTCACCTTGACGTGCAAGATGTCAGTCTAAATCCAACCAGCTGCATCCACCAACAAGGCCAACATTTGGGCAGGTGGAAGAGATGAAACTGGGAGGGGGCGATCGGATTCCCTTAACTCTGATAACACATACAACGTGATTTCGGACAACTCGGCACCAGGACGATTCGGCCCCTTGCCGATCAGGATGATTCGCCACCTTAGCTATTTTTCATGGATGTTCGTTACTTTGCATAGCATACATACACATAATGTTTAAAAGGTGCCCAATCGTCCTGGTGCCGATTTGTCCTGATGCGGCCGAGACAACGATAACACTAAGTTGTCTGGCTACATGCATGACAAATCACTCTCAATCAGAAAAGGACTTTTCAAGTCTTGATTTAAGGTTCTGCTAGTATATTATACATGATGACAGTACGGTTAACGTCATAATTCTAACAGTACTTCAGACCCACCATAATTATTCTGATTACAGACAATATGCCCTGTAGGACATTTCCATGTACACATTGAGACTATTTGAAGAAAAAAGTCATACAGAAAACGACTTGTCTTGATTGAAGGTTCTGTTAGTACACAAATACTAACAGCACTTCAGACCCCTACTATGTTTACTGTGCTTACGTACACCATGCCCTGTAGGACATGACTATTTGACAATAAAGTCAAACAGAAACGAACCTTGATTGAAGGTTCTGCATGTTAATATACATGATGACAGTACAGTTTACCTCACTGTTCTAACAGTACTTCACACCAGTACTGTGTTTACTGTGTTTACGTACACCATGCTCTGTAGGACATGACTATTTGAAAATTCTAACAGAAAACGAATTGTCTTGATTGAAGGTTCTGTTATTATACAGTTGACGTCATTGCTCTAACAGTACTTCACACCAGTACTATGTTTACTATGTTCACGTGCACAATGCTCTGTAGGACATTTGACAAAAAAGTCAAACAGAAAACCGTCGACTTGTCTTGATTGAAGGTTCTGTTGGTATACATGATGACAGTACAGTCATATATACTAACAGTACTTCACACCAGTACTGTGTTTACTGTGTTGACGTACACCATGCCCTGTAGGACATGATTATTTGAAGAAAAAGTAAAACAGAAAACGATTTGTCTTGATTAAAGGTTTTGTTGTACATTATCACAGTACAGTTGACGTCATTGTTCTAACAGTACTTCACACCAGTACTATATGTTTACTGTGTTTACGTACACCATGCCCTGTAGAACATGAACACGTACACAGTGTCCTGTAGCACATGTCCCCCGTGGATACACCTGTCTGTTTACCTGTGCGACCAGGTGTGTCATGGGAACCCTGAGGGACCAGGTGAGCCGTAACGGTGGCATTTGCACAGAGGACAGGACCCAAACTGTTCCAGCACCGCGTGGGCGAACAAGTAGGTAGATATCCGTACGTACGATGGAAACCACGCTTAGATCTTTGTTTTACGTCACATGGAGGCATAGAGGGGCGTCCAGCACTGTCATATACACTGTCATTCTACGTCATACACTGCAAAAATTCAACCTCCCAAACATATCGTTTGAAAAGAGAAGAACGTCCGCAAATATGGTTAGTTTGTTTTATTTTTGTTTAGGCACAGCTCACTCCGCGATATCTATTTTCATGTCCATTTATGTTGCTTATCTACCAATCTTGACCCACGACGAAGAGGGGACTGTTGTAACTGATTTCATGGTTTGTAGTTCAGCAGATTTTCGTGCGATGGCGCTGCAAAATCGCTCTCTTCTCAGTACGCAGATGATACTAGTAGTACTTCACTCAATGATTTTGGGGTTTAGCCCACATCAAAGTCAACAACTTAGGTTAAGAGGTATGTAAGATACGAGCCATCTTGACGCCACCTTAATGTGGAAATCTCCGTGTTAGATTATAGGACAACACCGTTATACTACAATTGACAAATATGATTAAGTCCAAAAAACAATCTACACGAGTGAGTCGTTGCAGAAAGTCGTTAACAAACAAACGTTAACTGCGATATATATTTTGAATATATAGCAATTTGGAACCACTGTATGTCGACCTGATATCCCTAAGTAACCGTTTTTAACCAATGGATATAGGTTACTACGCGGTTAAAGGTGAACTAGCGATCTTAAGACCGTCGCCAAAAAAGGCAAAGGTACTAAAAGTAGCAGGATACGGACACTGTCAACAGTCAACGCATACTGTCTGACTGGGATGAACAGGACTCACGCGTGACCTTTCAGGAAATATCAGTAGTGTCAACCCGTGACTACGCGCGCCCTGGGGTACGGCATCGCTGTTTGATCGATAACCACGTCATTTTAGGTTAATTGTAAATATCACGACACAAATGATTTATGTTACTGGGGTGTATGTAGATGTGGGGACAACCAAATACAACAGGGACGTTTTCTGTAATGTGTTTTATTGTATTATGTTGCACTCAGATTGGTCATAGTGCCCGTTAGGTCAGACGAACATAGGAGAATTCTTTTACAAAACCAATTTGTACTCACTTTCTTACGTTTCGATGTTTTTTAGACACCTTCCGCTCGGAGCTTCTGACTGGAGTTCTGCTTTCCGTATGTGTACTCGATGCTATATGTAGTCAGAAGCTCTGAGGAAGGTATCTGAGAGACATCGAAATGTAAACGAAGTACATACAAATTAATTGTGTAAAAGAATTCCCCTACATCCTTTATTCTACCAACCCGATGATTTTTTTTTCTCGGAAACACCGAACATATTCTATCGTGTCTCGGATGAAAATCAAAGGTGCATCAATGGAGATACAAAGCTTACGTTTGAGCAGCAAGAAATAGATGTTTCCATCATCTTCAGACAGAAGTACACTTGCGCCTTGACGCACAGCGACTTAAGAAGCGCCACAGGAAATCCTGAAGGTCTCGAACTAAAAACGGTATCGTCAAAGCCACAAAAGTTCAATTCACCGACCTCCCAGATCTAAGAAGATGGATTACCTGTTGGGTTTTAATGAAAGTATCAAGGGAAGATCAGTGACGTTATGCCGTCATCCTCAAGACGTCAAGGATTTAAGCGTGCGTCAAAACAGCCGATCGATCACAAGCTCTGCGTGTGAAAACCACGTGAGCTCATGAGATGGAAATACGCGCACAACATGCATGATCAGTCCGAACTAGCTTGGAACTTGGCTCACTCAGACACATGTTATAACCCGACTTAGATATCCAATTCATCATTATCAACTGACATGGAAACAGCGGCATTTTGGTTGTTTTATTTCCACGCCTTTCTTTCTATCTTTCTTTCCTTCTTCAATCTTTGTGTCATGTTGGAAATTTGCACAAGGCTGTTCTATCAGGAAATGAGAAATAAAGCTTTCTTCGTTTCTTTCTTTCTATTTCTCAATAACTTCTACCGAAATGCTCAAAACAAAATTAATTTGAAATATAAGCGATCACTTTCCAAAAGCAGACGCTCTCTAGCGTTATCAAAACCACTCCTGACACCATTTCCGTCAAAAACATGTTTTCATGGACTATTCTCGTACGTCAGACATGACGTCAGCGAACCCTCGAGAAATATCACGTGTCAAAACAGCTCAGTCATGTGGCAAGCCATGGCGGGAAGATGCTGGTTTGTGATTGGCTAGAGCAGACCCATTGGTGTGATATTGGCCCTCGTCCAAAATGGCTTTTAGTAGATTACTTTTTTTGCACTGACAAGCCAACTTGGCGTGGAAGTAGAGTCTGGTAAATAGGTTTAGAAAATGATGTATATCTTCTCCCTATGGGGCATAAAGCTTTATTTCCAAACGCATTTATGGCATCGGCATGTTTTGTATGTCTTGTTACTGTGCTTTGAGCGTCATTTAAGCTATTTAAGAAATCTGTGACTGAAAAAATGGTTAGATTACAGCAATGTGATCAACATGTCACACTCATTGTCCCTGTATTGTAACGAGAAGAAATGAACCGTGACCATTCTCCCATTATTTTCCACAGGGAAATAAGACAGAGTTCAAATGTTAGGATCCATAAATTGGTTTGGCGCTGTCCACGGTACTGACCGCCGGCTGTTATTCTCAAACATACCTTCTCATTGCGAATAGGATCTGGCCAACAGGCCATGTGCGCTGACGTTAGATGTGCGTTTCCACCATGTTGGATGGGTAAACATAGAAGTTACTGGGTTTTAATTTGAAGATGTATATGTAATTACAGTTAAGTACTAAGCACATTATACATATACATGTTCACTCGTTATATATATCAGCGAATTCTGGGTTCTGAAAGAAAGAAAATTCACAAAAATGAAACATCCCCGTCAGTATACGCTCTTATTTCTCCGGACTAAGATTTACCCTTTCAACCATAATGCCAATGTAGCAATGACTGTCAAAATATTACGGACAAAAATAACAGCACAGACCCTATCTTGTTACACACAGTGAACTGCGATGAAAGTTCATAGGCCACAAAGGACTAATCTACGTCTAATCTTGTCGCGTCGTGGCGACTTGATTTGACACCTGTTTCATCTATCAAAGCCCCACGATGTCAAACGTCCTTTCATACCAACGATCAAAGAGAATTTGCCCTTCCACGACCAGTACATGTAATTTCTTCTCTGCGGTTTTGAAACCATGCTCACTTCTGAAAACAAATGAGACTATTTCGTTATCACGATTAGCTGCTTGCAGTTGTGAGTTGTTCACATTGCTTGTCCCTCCGTATACAGCTCACTGGCACATGTATTATGGTCTGTAGGATTACATCAAGTATACGAATACCAAATAATTGTGTCCCTCACCCCACCATAGGTCGCTCTAACCCCTTCTCGCTTCAATCATTGTGAGGGTTCGGAGATACTACCGACCCGCTGAGGGGAAATACTCATGACAAAAATGCAGTAACTTAAAATAAACACAGAACATTGTGAGGGTTCGGAGGTACTACCGACCCGCCTAGTCCAGAAACTATAGTCTATAGTCTATACTCGTGTGGCCAATGCCGAGTCTCTACCAGACATTTTGTTTGCATGGTGGACTAAAAGATTGTAGAAGCTGGCCAAAATAGGGGAAATATTTTACCAGGGCATGGTCTGTTATTGGAGTACGATTTTTTTTATTCTCCTGTCGATTCGACAGATGAGCAGGCAGACATTTACCTGTTTGCCTGACCTGCACATGGCATTTTTATGGTGAAGGAGGGGTGTGTATTGGAGTACAGTGGGTTTCAAATTGTAACGTTATCAACTCTATTGCTAGCTATCTCCTCCGGCCAATTTCTCCTATTTTTTTCAGCAACCCACGCAGTCTGGTATGGAGACTTAGCCTGAGTACCATGCATCCTCCGTAGTGACTGCTGGCTCACTGCTTTCGCTTGCTAACCACGGAAAGTAGTGAGCCAGCGGTCACTACGGAGGATGGTACTCAGGCTAATAGAGGCTAGCTATGTGGAAAAATAACTTCTCGACGCATCGGAGGTAACGGTTGAGTAACAAGTCAACGGAAAAGCTGCAAAACTCATTCCCAGTCACTCGTATCAAAGGTCGAGTTCCATTTATCACAGATGACCCCTAGATTTTATCTCTAGGCTGTTAATATAAAACCTTCATTGCTATGCATTGAAAAATGTACGCTACATCTATAGGACTCGGCATGTGAAATGTACCGCATCCACAAAACATGCATTTAGCTGTTGGTATTGAAGGAGGGCGGCATAATAACGCGCTGAACCGTTAACTTAATGTTCTACGGTACAGGTAGTCTAAAGAAGGCCTTTGGTGGCCCTTGGTTGCAGAAAAAGGGTTACATTGATAAGGTTTGAGTATGTTTTGACAGCAGGTAAGCAAAACAAAACAAACGAAAAAAGAACAAACGCGACACCAAATTATTGTATGAATGATGCAAAAATATCCCCGTAGTATATAATTCAATTGAAAGTCTAGGTACAGGAGTCTGTGGTTCTTTTATATTTGTAGGTGAAGTGTAAAAGAACGACAGGACTTTGACTGGGCTGTCCTTTGTTGACATAAGTCAATCAGACAGAAACGCTAATGATATACGTCATTAAAGCACTCAGTGGACAGAAGACGAAGTGGAAAATGCGTTGTTTTGACTGGGAGCGAACCCGCCATTGTGGATACTTAACTAGGTAGAAATGTGAGTGATATTTGTCCTTCAAAACACAAAGGACCAAGTGACAGAAACAAATAGATGTCGACTAGTCTTGAGATGTCCTGAATGCCGACAATGACAAATATCCACTTCAAGCTATCTGCCCGGCAGAAAGTTGAAGCGTCAATATATCACAAACACAATAAGAAGCGCAGCAGACCGTTACGTTATGATGACGGGCGTTTCCATTCGTTGTAATTTTCCAATCGTTTGTTGTGAACAGTGAACAGTACGTTTCGTGCGATGCTTTTGTTCGAGCTAACAACGTCTCTACCATTGATGCCTTTACTCGAACCGGTCACAACAAAGCCGTCCTCACGTGCCCCTTGGTGTGGTGGGGTCGTCCAAGGCGAGACAATTAAACCGTCCCTCACGCGATGTGTATTTGATAACACACCTGCCCCACCTGCACCAAGCGTTCATGAATGAGGGTGGGGTGTCTGAAAACTGTCATAGACAACAGAAAACTGTCATAGACAACAGAAAACTGACATAGACAACAGAAAACTGTCATAGACAACAGAAAACTGTCATAGTCTACATAGACAACAGAAAACTGTCATAGACAACGAAAAACTGTCATAGACAACAGAAAACTGTCATAGACAACAAAAAACTGTCATAGTCTACATAGACAACAGAAAACTGTCATAGACAACAGAAAACTGTCATAGTCTGCATAGACAACAGAAAACTGTCATAGTCTACATAGACAACAGAAAACTGTCATAGACAACAGAAAACTGTCATAGTCTACATACACAACAGACTAGGACATAGGTGGTACGGTTATCACGTGACCGGTCGGGTTGAGTTCCGTTTCTGTCTTAGCAACATTTCATTCCTTTGTTCAAGACACAACGCTCTTTGTCACCGGTACGTAGAAATGTAAACGAATAGGAAAATACACATACATAACCCCATCTACCATATAACGTTATAGCTTCCTGAAAACAAGAATATACTAGTACGTAATTCCCCCGATGGTATTGTCATCTTATGACCTCAATGACAATGGAGAACGACCTGCATGTCGATGTGAATACCTAATGAATGAATGGGGCACCAACAAAACAATTTGTTTTACAAGAATGAGTTGGCATTTGTTGCCACGTGCCTTTGTGTGTCTAATATGTGTGTCCTTGTAAGGTGACGGGGTTCATAAATACTTTATTAGCCCCTGTCAGATAAGCCACGCTACATGTACCTGAGGTGAAGTGATGTTTACAAACAATGGCGTTCCATGGATCCAACGAACATCGTTTGCTTTCCAGTGGCGCGAAAAATGGATAATTGTTAGGTGCGCTGTGGCGAGCTGTAGGCCTACGTCACATTTTCAGACCGGGGCCCGACTGGGCAGCTTTTGGGAACGAAAAGTATGATATAAAAGGCACCAAACTACACAAGGCGTAAAGAGAATAGTAGTAGGTATCATTCCTGTATATATTTCTATTTTTCGTCTCCACACACAGCCCGGCCGGGCCCTGGTTTTGAAATATGACGTTAGCCTTGCACAGTCTCACTAGCACTGTTGGACTGATTTGGCCTGGCCAGTGGGCGTACTGCTAGAAGCGTGATTTAGTCAGGCTATGACTATCACCATGACACAGCCTCGTGACTACAATAGGGGAGTTTCTACAGCGGCACGTGCGCCTGACTTGTGTAGGAATGTGGTCACACACACCCATCCTTTTGTACTCCCATAGTCATTAAAAACAACCCACCTTCCAATGGCAATGACTGAGGTGCGAAACAAAACAGAACATTCTACATGTGTTTATCGGATCAAATCCACTCCCCTAGACCTAGTCGTTTCCATGAAATTCCATCAGATCTTGATAATCAAATATCATTCTATTCTTCTTCAGATCCCATCCCAACCCTTTCTGAATCATTAGATATGGGTTTACTTTCTTCTCTAATCCTCCCCGATGGCTACATTTTGCCAGTACAATGGACGGGCAGGCAGTCGTCTGTACTGCCTGTGCATTGGGCCAACCCACATTCCAACGTCATTTCTGGACATATCATTTCCATAAGCCTCACCAAAGTCTCTGGATACCCACGTGCTGTATTCAGTGGGACTTGACACTGGGTCAGACCCATCTTCTAAGTTTCAATGTCATTTTTGGAACATTCACTTTTTACAAATCCTTGCCCAAGGCGAAATACGGAGACAACAAAAGAAGGGCGTTCCCAGAATTCACCTGTCTACAGTCCAAATATTCACGGATTTAATCAAATTCATCCTCAACTTCCGGTCCCACTCCCACTCGTGTCACTTCCAGGGCGTACTCAATGTCATTTTTACTGTCATGTAGTCTCTACCTAATCTCCAAGCAGATCCTACGGTGCCATAAGATAGTATCAAAGCTGGCCAAGGAGTATAGCCGGCCAAATGGGCACCGGAGCTACGGTGGGTTTGATACTACATTACGCCACCGTGGATCTACTTGGAGATTAGTCTCTACCAGACTCCCATCTGGAATAGAGGACTTTGACCAAGTTAGGAATAAAAGCCTAGTAAGACTTAATTGGCCAAGGAGTGTTGGTAGGTCGCAAACTGTACTCCTCTGGCGTGTTTTCTGTCTTATTTGTCCAATTTTTACTTTTCTTTCAGGGACCTGTGGAGCCTGTTAAAGTCTGTCATACTAGAATGGTTTATGGAGATTATGAGATGAGGGACGATTTCTTGATTGATATGACAATGAATTTTAGGTTTATCCCCAGTATGAAATATGGAAGAACTGTACCAACTGAAAAAAATATGGGGTCAAGCAAGGACCTTAAAGCAAATGAACCTCTTTTCATACAAAGGTTCACAAATCCACCAGAACTTGGGTCAAGTTAAGAACAAGGGGTGTCGTTCAACATAGCTGGCTATTCTCTTCTTCAAGTCACAAGTGTGAATGTAACTGCTAAAACAATATGGGCATGAGTGACTATCCAAGTATTCCACATATAAGACATTGTTTTTGTCGGAAGTCCTTGCAAAGTTGCGTTGTACTGTTTACCTAATCGTCATGCATAGCCATAGTCCTCAGTCTGAGTTTGGCAGATTTATCATAACTTCTAAAGTTTATATATATGAAAGAACACCAAGAGACAGAGAGTTTCCACTGAATACACTTTACTCCCATACATAATTAGAATACACAGTGGCTGCAGGTTCGAGTGATTACTACAGACTACATGGGCTGTTTTGTACAATTCTGTTACCCCAAAGCGACCACGACCTCTCCAAGAATGGCAAATAAAATAATGTTGTTGTACTTCTTTTTTTTTTCTGGAGAGCTGGATCTTTTCAGAGTCAAGCTCTCTCATTCTAGCCCAGTTTTCAAATTAAAAAAATAATTTGAGAAAGTATATTTCCTGGCTTGATTATCCAGTTTTTGTCATTAGACACAATATAATGTTGATTTTCATTTCAATACATCAAAAGTGCAAAGTTGACATTCTTGGAGAGATGGGTTCCTATCTACTCTGTGCAATTTATTTACAAGGCAGTGGGGATGAAATGTTACACGTTTAGCCAACAACCTATCCCTCCCTATGTGCACAATGGTACTCTCCAAATAATGCAATATATCTTCCTACTGATGGATTACACCACTGTACACTAGGGGGTGAATAAGTCAGGAGGCTGAAAGTAGGAAATAGCTTGAATTGACACTATGAACTAGTAAACATATGTATAACCGTACATTGTCTGCATATTTATAACCAGCGGAAATACAAAGACAAACTTATGGCCTAATGAACTGCATGCACTCCTTCTGGGCAATATATATATATTTATATATAGTCTATGCTACAGACTGCTCTGTGTATGATACAACATGGTTTGGGCCATCTCCTGCCAACTATGTGCACAGCTTCATAGGAACAGATTTCATTTAATGTACTTAGGCTACAATTGGCTGGCAGTCAGCTGACCTGGTGGCAGTTTCTGATTGGTGGGTATGAACTATGTAAATGTCAGGAAACACTATTTGACATGCTGTTCAAGTTTGAGTATAACCCGAGCACAAAGTTGGCAGGATGTATGTCCCCTATCTCAACTTAAACACAAGCAAACGGTCTTCTCATAGTACAATAAATATATGTTTGTCAACATTTCAAGAGGTAACCCATGAATACAGTGCTGGTTCAATCATCTAGAGGTCCAAAAGCAAAATATAAAAATACCAGAGCACACTCAGCCATCAACACACACCAAGAATGACCTAACGCACTTTGTACAACGCTGTGTACTCCTGTGTAAGCTAACATGACTCTTGTCTGACTATAGTTCGTCCCATTGTTGCCCGGGCTCATGTACACAAGGGGGAAAGAAGAACCTACAGAGAACCCCCAGTCCAGTTCGCACAAGGAACGGTTAATAAAATAACGGAAAGTTCTTTTTTTTTTCTTAAACGTATGTACAAGTTGTGCTGCTCCTTCTCAGGCACAGGATCTACAGGAGCACTTCTGAACATCATCATGCGTCGTCAAGACGACAAAGACACCAAAGCATAAATATATAGTTCTCTTCAGACTCCAACACCGCCTTGGCATTTCTGTACAAACAATTTTTTGATGTCGCTTTTTCTGAAGTTTGTACTTTTTTTGTAAGCTTTTTTTCTTTTCTCTCTTTTGAGTTTGAAGGCAATACACAAAAATCATTTCTTCATCAATTATTTTATCTGCACGAAATTTCTCTCCTACATCAAAATCATTCAAAAGACAATTTTTTCTCTTTAACATTTATCACTTTTACACAGTTAAGAATATTTCCATCTCAGTTGCGGGCTTAGTTTTGAAAGCATGTTGCAAAATGTTGGATATTCATAAATATCACCATGTCCAAGGCACTCTACAATACAAAATAAGAGTGCCAAATGCGCTCTGCCATTTCCTGGCTCCATTTGATATTTACAGTGGCCACCAAAACTTCTACACTACAACCAAGGAAGACAGGGAACATCTTTAACTTTTTGCTCAAAACAGCAAAAAACGTAGGTACGAGTACGTCATAAATAATGGAAATATCGCTAGCGCTACTAAAGCATCACGCACAAGACAGAACTTTTAAATTAGAAACAAAAAAACAAACACATTGTACAAGTTCTGTAGCAGCTCACATTGCCATGGCAACAGAGATGGAAAACTCCCCTAGGCCTGCAAAGAAGTTCAGGCAAAACTATTATTATTTAGCACTGCAAAAAACATTTCTGCAGCATGTGGAAATAATAAACATTGTACAGGATGCTAAGATACGGTTGTTATGGTTCTTCTACTGTGGAGAGGGCGGTTATGGGGGGATAGGAGTGTCCTGTTGGCTGAGCATGCTTCTGTAGACTGAACTGGTCCTCTGTTGTCTTGCGGTACACGGGGTTATCAAAGTTCATTGACTTCATGTTCGTACTCCGGAAGAACCGCCAGGCGAAGAAGCCGATGAGGGCCACCAGGACGACGAGAGCGACGAGCACGGCGATAACAATGGCGGCCACGTGGCCGGGCTGCATGCTGCCGCCGGTCTGGCCCGCCGGGCTTTCTCCTGTGGGCATGGGGATCTGGTCTCGTCCTGAAGTGGGGGATACAGGGAGGTAACGTAAGTCCACAGAATTCAAGATACCTTTTCAGCCATGCTTAGCATGGGTCAAAATGTCTAGAAAATATACTAGCCAGTAGATATCTTAATATAGCCATGATACCTGATTTCTGCTGTTCTGTATACATGTATGTATAGGACAATAAGTTGTACAGATTCTAAAAGATGCTGTTACAACCGATTTTTGTGTCAAATTTAACCACATGACAGAACCTACATGCTTCAGCAAAGTCATACCATCAAACAAATATATTAGTGACTAGATACCTTAATATAACTGATACCTGATCTCTGTTTTTGTACTGTTGCATATAGAGGAACAAAAAGTTGTGCAGACCATAAAAGATGCTGTCAAAAACTGATTCTTCTGTAAAATTTGGCCACATGACAGAACCTACTGACCTGTGCATGTACGGTGGTCATCCATCAACTCGCGCCCATCCTCACACAGGCAGGTGTATTTAGCTGAGTGCTCGTTGATCTGAGGGGCAGGCAGACACAAGTCCGAGCAGTATCCGTTGTTCTCGCAAAAGTTTGTTCCTGAGGTGAATGAAGAAATATGTTACTTCTCATGTTCATTTTTTTCTGGTTATGAATGAGGATTTTTAGGCTAAAATTCAAAAGCAATGACATCTCCTCATAACTCCAGTGGACTATTCCATATCCTACCTGATACTTGTCTCTTGGACTGGTACACTGTAATGTCCATGGGGGAGTACAGGTCACTGCCGACAACTTTGTGGTCGCCTCCGGTGAACTTGTTCAAACTGTGGATGGACTCAGACTCCCAGTCGGTGTAGAACAAGGTGTCCTGAAATGGCAATAGTTTTTCGTTAAATCTATCCTTTCTCACATAGAGAAAAAGTATACTATCTAGGGGCTGTCTCCTGGACCCGTCCATACGTCCTAGGACGAAAATTTACTGGTTGGGACGGAGTGCAGCCGTCCTAAAAATCTGAACTTCAGTACATAAAATTGATGAAAGTGTTGCATTATCAGTTTAAAATGACAGATTTTACAAGGAAAATCAACAACATTGGCTCCAAAACAATGAGAGGGACAAAAAATTTACAGACAGACCTGATCTAAAATATACCTATCATCAGCAAATAGAGAACACAAACCTGGAACACAGTGATGGAGAAGGGATGGGCCAGCAGGACGTCATCCTGGATGATGGTCCTGCGGTCAGCGCCGGTGGTCGTCACAGAGCTGATCGTGTGCAGTTTGGCATCCACCCAGTAGATACGCTTGCCCAGGAGGTCAAGGGTCAGTCCGTTTGGCCACTCGATGTTGGACTGGACCAGGACTTCACGGAAGAAGCCGTTCATCCCCGCACGCTCGATCTTGGCTGGCTGGCCCCAGTCTGACCAGTACATAAACCTGGAGAAATGACAAAAAAACTTGTTGCAAACTTTTCTCAAAATATCTCTTTACTCCTTGTATTCCTTTTGTCTTGAGTTTCACCATGTCTCCTTCTGTAGTCATGGATTTATCTTTAAAAGTTACCACTATGGAAAAGAGTCCGAAATGGATTCATCACAAACAGATGACTTACCCTTCAGTTGGATCCAGGGCCAGTGCTCTTGGTTCATCCAGGTCTGTTGCGAACAGAGTCTTGCGCATGTTCCCATCCAGGGTGGCCACAGAGATGGTGTCGGTGCCAGTGTCGGTCCAGTACATTTTGGCATGGATCCAGTCAATGGCCACGCCGTCAGGGGTGTGGATTCCCTCGGACACCAGGCGAACCTTGGACCGCTCTCCGTTAGAGTCAGCTTCAATTGGGGCGCTGTTTGGCAAAGGCATCAAGAATGAAACCACATGCAAAGGTTTTCATTTACGTTGTCTTCTTTCACTGGTCAACAGCTAGCTATAGGTTAACATATTGAGCAAGCTTGAGTGCTGGTTGGCACGAAATACCTCTATACTTATCTAAGATTTATGAGTTCTTGAACAAGTCTTATCTGTCCTACCTGTAGATCTGTTCTCTTGCGACGTCAGTCCAGTAAACGCGCTTGTTCGGAACATCAACATCGGTGGCGATGGCACTCCGTAGGTCGCTGACCAGCTCCGTGTACTCGCCAGTCGCCATGTCAATCATTCGCAGGTCACGGCGGTTTGCAAAGATCAGTTTTGCCTCTTCTCCTGTAAAAGAAATGTTGGAATTTGTTTTTAGTCCCAATATAATCCCAATGTTATACTATCTTCTCAAACAATCTTATAGATGGACCATCAAAGATTCAGAAAGACTCAAATGATTGTTGTAAAATGTTTTATATCTGTGATTTACTGACCGTCAGCCTTGCAGTATCCGTTGCGTGGGTCCAGTGTGTATCCATCGACGCACTCGCACTTGTACCCGCCATGGGTGTTCTCGCAAAGCTGGCTGCAGGTCCCAAAGATGGCACACTCGTCTTTGTCCTTGCACGTCCTTCCATCATCCTGCAGGTCAAAACCTGGAGAGAAGAACATTCCCTTCACATTAGATTGTTACATGTGTAGTACATACAAAAGCATGCAAACCTGAAGTGAAAAGGTACATCCAGACAACAGGACATCTGTCTAGTAGCTGATGATTGTACCAGAACACTCACCATCATTACAGGTGCAGTAGTAGGAGTGAGGTGTGTTAACGCAGCCTTCCATACAGCTGCCGTTGTTCACTGCACACTCATCCACGTTGCAAACATGCTGGCCAGGCTCGTCCGAGCCGTCCGAACAGTCGTCGTTACCGTCGCAGACCTTGCTGAACGGGATGCACTGTTCCCGCACGCCAGTCTGCGAGTTGATGCACTCGAACTCTTTTGTTGGATCGCAGCTGATGATTGGCTGGCAGTCGTTTCGCTCGTCGCTGCCGTCATCACAATCTCTCTTTCCGTCGCACTGAAGCGGGCCGGCGATACAGAGGCCGTTGTCACACTGGAATTCGTCTTCCGAACACTGGCGAATGCAGTCAACTTCATCAGAACCTGGGGAAGGAGGGGGAAATCAGAACTCCCGTAAGATAGAGCCAAACAAGTGCTGTATTTCTGTGCCTTCAAGCAAAATGTACAGTTATCCTTGTCAGTGGTAATGGTAGGAAGAGATTGATCTTAAAAAGCAATGTACCATCAGCGCAGTCTTCATCACCGTCACACTTCCAGGAGATGTGGACACAGTCGCGGTTACTGCAGGTGAACTCGCGGGAAGAACACTCCGTACCAGGGGGAACAGAGGGACAGTCCTGCAAGGTAACAGTGAAGTCAGTTTTGGCTGAAGTGAGAGATTCTAGCACAGCAATCTATCATACATTTGTATCTATGTTGTAAGTTGACTTTTGAACGTTTGTAAGTGCTAAAGTCAGCTTTCATAACTATTCATAACTCTTCATGCACTTTACTAATACCAAGGTTAAACTGGCAACTGAAAAAGCTCACTGTTATATCTGTCATATGTTGACTTTTGCACAAACCAAGTTTATAATTGTTTAAGTTAGCTTTCATAACCATAACTCTTCAACTACTTTACTTAAACAAGGTTAAATTGGGGACTGAAAAAGCTCACCTTCTCGTCGGAGAGATCCAAACAGTCGAAGTCGCCATCGCACAGCCAGCGTCTGGGGATGCAGTAGGAGTTGTTACACATGAACTCATTGGTTGAGCAGGTCGGGGTCGGGCAGTTCTTCTCGTCGGAGTTGTCGCCGCAGTCGTTGTCCTGGTCGCACACCCAGCGCACCGTGATGCACTTCCCGTTGTCGCACGTGTGCTCGGTGGGGTCACAGGTCAGCTGGTCGCAGCCCTCCTCGTCACGGCCGTTCTCGCAGTCGGCGTCCCGATCGCACACCCACGTCCGCGGGATGCAGATTCCGCCTCCATTCTCCTCGCAGCTGAAGTGGTCTGACCGGCAGGTCCGCTGGTCTGTAAGGCAAGAAAACTGGGTTAACTTTCAACTCTCAATCCCTCTCAGTTGTTATGCTTCTTTTCTTAGTATCAGCATGTCCAACACCACAGTGCTGTATGGAAGAGAACTGCAGAGCTATACCCATTCTTTTATAGGGGAAAACCTTTAGTCTTACAATTAGATTGACAGTGATACATATAAGTCATTTCAGCTGAGCATGAATGGAAGAGCATGTGATGCAAACCATCTCTTACAAAGGCTCCTTAAGGGGAGGTTAAGATCATGTCTGTTGTGTCTAGGATCCACTAGTTATTTCTGGATTTCTGCCAGGCATCTGCAAGAGCTTTTCTTGCCAAAAATGCCTGTACTACTTGAAACTTCACATTATTCCTTTATATGAACTTGTGAGATAGACACTTAAGCCATGCTTCGTTAATACTAAAAACTGTCATCAAGCGAAACAGGCCACGTCAGCCTGCCAGTACCGGTGCCGGCTTCCGTGTTTGTTTGGGTCGCGGTCTGTCTACCATGTTTCCAACCTCCAGCCGATCCACTTTCATAACACCCCCATCCCACACAGCCCTTTGTGCTGAGCCTTGCGTAGGCCGTGTCTGCCCGGACCAGACAGCTCAAACTTTTAGTCAAAGCCCTACTGTATAAGGAGACAGGTGTGGGGAGGGGGACCCACGTGGGCTTCCAATCCTTACCAAAACTCTCTGCAAATTCTGCAGCCTGCAGAATCACCAAGTAAGAACAGACGGAACAGTTTAACCCAGGCGCTGTACCTTTCCCTTTATTTCTGTGAACACAGGAAGCCAACATGAGGGCTTCCCGGTAGACGAAGACAAACTCTGGTGAACAGATATTTGATTGTTGGCTATCCACTACTGTGTTGTCTAACAACAACCATGACTAAGCTTGGCAGAGGAAGCTGGCAAAGAGTCCAGAGCTAAACAAACCAGTCATGAAGAACAACATAGAGCAATAGTCTTTTCTAACATAAAGAAAGGGCTCGTCATATGAAACCTGGAGACCTTAGCACTTGTCAAAAATATGGAACACACGGCTATATACTACAGTATACTAAGTACATTTTTTTAGACAGTGGTAATTCATTGCCATTTATGTGCAAAGCTGTCTCCAAAATTCTAGGGAAAATATTCTAGGCCCAACAATATAATTTGTTACAAAATGTGGAAACTTTCAAGTATCATTCAAGCGATACTCCACATTCATTTTTGTCCCCACACAATGAGATATCAAACTTCAAACATATGTTGGGTATGCTGAATTCCTGATATCTTTTCAACTTTGAAATGACCCAAGTTAACTCAAGGCTGAAATGCTAGCCAACTGTGAGTAATGTGTTAATCAATCCAACACAAGAACTCGCTGTTTCTTCAAGTAACATCATGGACATAAATCAACAAAAAAGGGTACTACAAAGGAAGCTATAAATTGATTCGGTGGAAAAGCCGTATCTTCTTCTAGCTCTTGCCTACATGAAAAGAAAAATGAATGTTCCTGCACACATACATTCCTACATTGTTGTGACTCGGAGACATATTTGACGTGATGGCATTTGTCACCCCAAGCCCACCCATGCCTAGGGCTATACAATATCACAAATGGCAAATCCCTCCTGTTAAGTCAGGTGTCCACATTTTCTTCTCAGAGTCTAGTAGCAACAGTACAAACTGCTGCAATAAATTTCAAGAGAAGGACTCCAAGGCGAGGGGTGTATTGTACTGATCAATTGTGGTCAGTGTTTCTAACAAAACCCATGGATTTGGAAGTTAGAAACCCATGGATTTGGAAAATTATGCCTCTTGCTAAACGTTGGACACAGTTGTGACACATTATCCCTGCCACAAGGACGTCCTATATCACCTGAAGACATAAGACTCTTAGACGAAGGCTTGACACAAGATGTAGGTTAAAAGTCGCTGAAAGAGGGGGACAAGGCCAGTGCTTTGATCTCTCACACTGACATGCGATACTGTTTGACACACCTTGGAACAAACCTCTTGCTTAAGAGACTCTGCAATTCGTTATACTTATATTCTTTCATTACAACTCCAGGTCACCTGAAATTTTGTTAGAACTTTCTTTTAACTTAGCATGGATACAAGTTGGCAAATTTTTCATCATTATGCTGGACTCCCCAGTGACCAAATACAAAAGTGGTTAACATTTCCCTTGACCCTGGCTACTGACAGTGGTGCTCCTGTTTAAGATAATATGTTCCAAGGCGAGGCCACTAAAGCACTGTTTGTTTGACGCTCCACGTGGTGTTAAGTTTCCCTGGAAGCTTTGAAGTGCCTCCTTTGAGCAGATTGCAGAGGATAAACCAATTAGTAGGCAGGTTCTGGGTAGCCTTTCCCCTCCACATGGCCAGTGTTGTGCTGTGGGAAGGCTGCAGTTGGTTTGCTATCTGCTCTTCACAATCATATTTCAATTAGCAAGGAGAATCTGGTGTACACAAATACCTGATTGAATTTCCTAGGAGTTGCGCTTTTAAAATTTCTATACTTTCGGAATCATAACTTCGGGCTAACAAATTTGTGCAAGCATAAAAAATTCTCAAAACAACTTAGAACAAGTTAACAACAAAAAGGGGAAAGTTGACAGTCTCTGTACCAGTGTGTAACACCTTATTTACACCTTCTCTAAAACTCCAAATCAGAAGTCCACTTTGACTTATTTCAAAACCACTGGCCTGACAACCATGTGATTGTCTAGAGGACTTGGAAACAGTTGAAAGACTTCACAATCATCTGATCAGTCTGGTGTATAGATTTAAGTGAGGTTGAGGGCACATGTGTCCCCCTTGCTTTCTTTTCAGACCTTCAGACAACTTTCTTGAAGGTTAAATGTTTCAACAATCACCCATCATCAATCAAATTCTGACAGGAGCGACTGAACCTAAGTAGCACCTGCGAAAATTGGGCGACATAACCCAAGTGTAATGCCAGAAGTAAAGAATGTTAATATTTATCAAACTTTTACAATTACTTCGAAAAAGTGGGTAACTTCTGCATTTTGAATGTAGCACCATGAGCTTATCATAGTCTCTTGCTCCAATTGCAAGCCAATAATAAAATTTTCTATTCAAACACCATGACACAGAAACCCCCCTATTGGATTGGTAATGGTTTCTTCCAGTCAGGAATCCCTGCCTCAAACAAGACTGTCTGAGCCATATGCAAATGAGCTAGAACCTCTAACTGCTGGCATACTGCTTTCTCCTTATCTTTACACTTTACAGGAGTCTCCTAAAAGTTAATGTCTGATACATCATTGGTGAGGAAGACACCTCTTCTCTTTGTCCTTGTAGCATAAAAAAACATAACACAACTTGGTTTCAATATATTGTTACTTGTCTTTTCTCAATCACATTTGGCTACAAATACTACATGAACATTTGTGAATTGGTCAACCTAGTGTTCATTACTGTTATATCCATCATGTTCTGACCCTCAATTTAAGCATGTGTCGCTTTACTTGTCCTCATCGCAGGGCTAGTGTGATGTTAGGGTCACGCGAGTGTTAGATATCTTAAAGTTTATTTATCCACAAAGGAAAGCACCATTCTTATGTACAATTTGGCAACCGAATATGAACTGAATCTGATAGTTTCAGGCTGTTTCTTCATCTGTATGATAGTTCAGTGATAAACCATTCTGATTGTAAGACAACAAGTCCAAACAGGTACTGGCTTTTCGATGATTCAAAAGCCGGAGATCGGATGGTCATAACTGAGGTCACGATCAAGGTTATCATCCACAACTCTGCTTGTAATGCGAGAAGGGACTCTGGGCAGGCAACTTTTCAGCTTGGTCACTTACACCTCAAGGGCTTCCCGTCTTGGGCTATGAAGTGATACATGTCCACTTACAATACCCCCTCCTTCCGAAAAGACCACCCTAGCTGTAGTGACCTTATATCACAACATTCTCAGGTAATTAGTGACAAATCCGCAGCACAAGTTGCAGCTTCCTGCATCCCCCCCCCCCCCCTTCTGACCGCCCTGGCTTGGTTTCAAGGCGTCCGCCGAGACTTGCGCCCTCCCTTTCAAACCAGTCTGGACCAGAACAAAGGGCACCTGACGTTTACAAATGAGGTCAGGAAAAAGTACCTGTCCACCCCCCCTTGGCCCTGGATAATCCCTGCGGCCCACCTTTTACCTGGCTGGTTGGTGACATAGGAGCCTTTCTCTTTTTACTGGCGGCCTTTCTAAGCCGACACAAGAACAATACAGAGGTGCTAAAAACCCCTTACAGGCACAATAAGGCAGACTGGTTTCCCGCTGTGCAAGAATTTGTCTGTAATCAAGGGACAAGACGGTTGACATTTGATGCATTAGAAGCATTAGATGGTAGAAATGTCATCTTGTTGCCCATGGATACATCTTTGTGTACGTCATCTTCCTACCCACAAAGAAGTTGTGCATAAATTAGTTGTGTTTCTTTTTACTCCAATTCTTAGTGACCAGCAAGCTTAAACACAAAATCCTAAGGTGGACCAGATCAGGGAGAAGCCCCTGCATTCAGACAGGTGGATTAGCCATACGTTTGTGTGTACTCTGCTTCCACGCTGCACAGTAGTTTACAGTGAAAGGACGCCGGCATCCAACACAAAGAGCACTTCCGACAGCGCGGCCGGAGGCATTGTGTGACTGGCGTGTGACGGAAGTGTCCCGTGGCACGGCCTGACCCCCGCTCCCTTCTCAAGACAGTGTGGACACATCTTTAAGACAAACAGCAGAGGCGGTGGGGGCGATGTGACCAATTCTTCAAACAGAAGACTACCCACTACAACAAAGGGACATCTGTTTTTGCCTATTAAACAAGAATATCTGCAACGTTCAGACAGAAATGTTGGCGATGGCCCAACTCGGAGTACAGTTCTGCTTCCAGTAGAGTGCCAGACTGCAGATGACATAGATATTTGATGGGATATATCGGGGCATCCACACCTCCCTAGTCTCTACACGGACAGGAATGTCTCCATGTTTCTAAAAATTGTCAGGGCATCAGTGACAAGTCCACACAGCTCTGACACTAGATAAATAGTGGGATGGGGCACTGATACAGCCTGACAGGGCTTTCTGTACTTTTCCTTTCCTGGGAAGGACATGACACTAGCATGTGCAAACTGCTCCTTGAAATCCTATCCCAGACCACACAGCCAAAATTAGGTCAGGACTCAGCTATAGATCCAGGCTAATTCCACTAGGAGGAAATGTTGCATGTCTAAACAGTTAACTAAACCTTCACGATGAAGAAACATACTGCCAATGTTAGCACTGATGTATGAATTTAATTTTTTCTCCCAAAGATTTCAAATACCTGACAATTGAATCGCAATGTTTGAATTATCATTTTGGCATGCAGCAAGATACTAAAAACTTGTAATGCATCATTAACTCTAACTTACTTACTGGCACCATTAACTCTATCCATTGTCATCAATCACATACAGAAGAGCTAAGAACTATTGAATCAGCTCCTGACTTTCTCCTCCTTTGAGTACATTATCTTAAGTGAAGAAACTAATCAGTGCCAAGTGTCTTCTCCGGGGTCAATGACTCCTTGGCTCTCAGAACAATTAGCCTGGTTTTCAACCAAGACAAGTGGAACACATAAAAATAAACTGCAACGTCAGAAGCATCTATGCTGAATTCTTACTCAAGCAGAACAAATAATGTTCGGTAGCAATTAACAATGCGTTGATCAGACTTTATCCCAATGATAGCTAGTTAGTCTGTAATGAATCAAAGGCCAGTTTAATTTAGAAGGGTACCAAAGTGGGTCAGATCTATAGCAGGTCCTACATGTCCAGTATGTAACCAACCCTGGTCCCACAAACTTGCTACATTTGTCACCTCCGAAACTATGTTGACCATGCCCTTATTTGGAAAGGCCGCTGTCACCCAGCACTGCTCCACGACTGAGTGGCAGATCCTTACTTGGCTAGCGGCCACTTCAGGCCCTTCAGCCGGGAATGGCTTGGGCTGGTGGGAAGGAGGGTGAGCTTGGTTCCCACGACAGACAGGGGAGGGGGTGGAGGATCCCCTGTCCCCTACTTTAACGCTGACCCATCAGCATCTCAAACCAACTATCTCTCGGCTTCCCGGGGGTCATGCCAATCGTCTGTTGTATTCTCATTAAACTGTCTTGACAAAGGCATCAATTAAATCTGCACGTTTGACACAGCATGTGGAGTACACGCACGTTTGCGAGGATCGATACTGTTTGGCAGGATAAGTGCTTCTTCCCCCTCCCTCGCGCCCCTTCACCGTGTCCTCAAGGAAGTTACCCTGCCCTTACAGACAGCTGGGCACATTCACAATTCCAACAAAGTTGCCATCCATTGGACACAAAACAATACATTTGTAAATTCCTTCTAATATTGACCTCTTCCAGAGTCTCTCCCAACTAAAAACCAATAAATGCCATCGTCTAGTTGCACACAGACCTGTCTGTAATTCCTGTAGTCCTTCCCCTTTGCAATGATCAAAGTTGCGTCCCACACAAGGACTTTGTACAAATGGAAATTGTTACCATTCATTACCAAACAAAATTGTTTACAACTAAAACAACCAATTTCTTAGAACGTGGCAGCTGTCGGCACTGTCCTCTTGTGACTCAGACCGTTGTAATTGTTGGATAGCCTAGGTGCTGGTCTTTCTATTGATGATGAAAAGAGGCATAGACAAGGTGTAGTGTCCATTCTACCACGTGCCTCTAGGCCATACTTTGATATCAGGTCAGCCGAGAAGTGACAGCTGGACACGACAGTACAAGAAGACAATCGTGTCTTTCTGTCTTTTCGATACTTCAAAGTGGTTAGAGAGCCATGCAGATAAATAATTGAAATATTTGATACAATAGTGCATTTGTTTGACAGATAGCACTGGTTCCAACTATACAAATGGTAGCTGGAAATGATTATTTTATTTCAAGATGACAACTGAAAGAAACATTGTACAATCAGTTGCAAGTCTGGAATAAAAGATACTTACTGCAAATGTCTGGCTTTTCGTCTGAGCCATCGGCACAGTCGTTGTCCCCGTCACACTGCCACCGCGATGGGATGCACTTGGAGTCGTCACAGGTAAACTCGCTGTCTGAGCATGTTCTCACAGCTGCAAGGAAAAAGAAAAAGCCACATAAGTTTGGAACGATGGGCGTGAATTGTGTAAAATTTGCACATTTTTCTAACCATTCACAGGCTAATTTTTTTTGGTAGGGGCAGTGGTCATGCCATGTGGTGTGTTAGAGGGCTGGAAATGATTCTGGAATTAATTGATTTGTTTGTCAAGTAGTGACCAGTTATGTTATGAAACGTAATCTTTCTGCTCTACCTGTAAACCTATTGTATCAAAGTATTACAGTAAATTGTTTTATGTTTGCATGGACTTTTTATAATGTAAAGTGGGCTTTATGGTACAGGGAAAGGAGGTGTTTGCAGTGTTTTAAGTTCACAGTTTTAACAATACAATGTACGACAGAGAACATGTTAGCGAACATAAAACCAATGGGAATATTTCCCGATTCACAGTAATAACTGGTTGAAGGCAGCAGCTGGAGGACCAGTGAGGTCAATAACCTCTGCCCCAGATGAGGACTTTACTTTATGCCATCTCAGTATAAATACTGAAGTAGGGCACAGCACAGCAGGAAAGACTTTGAGTTTAACTTTTAAGAGCAAGTTTCTCCAGGGTTGACTGTTTGCAAAATGTTGTCAGCTTGTGCTACCCACACCAATGTACAAAATACTTTTCTGAGCCAGGTTGCACAGTGTGCAACCATGGGCAAAAACTAGGTTGCACAACTAAATTTCAAGTTGCACCAGGTACAATACATGCATGTTTGGCTGATAGGAAACGGAGCTGCCTAGGTCCATTAATTTCTTCCAAGTAAATTGACAACAAAATCGAGTTCTGAGGCTCAAAATCTAAGTTGCACCCTGTGCAACCTGAGTTTAGAAGTAGGTTGCACCAAGCAAAAAGTGGTTGCAATGTGCAAGTGTGCAAGTGGGTATTTTGCACAATGCCACACTACAGTAAAGATTTAATAGCTACCATGACAATAATAGTTCCACAGGGAATGAGGAAGCAGGGAAGAGGATAACGAAACCTTTCCCTATTTTTTGGACAAGTCCTTCCATCCTTCACCTCCAGGATCTGTCCTTAAATGCTCCCATTCTAGTTCCACAAATTCATAATTGCCAAACATTTTATCTTTCTCTGATCTGGCAAACACCCCTTGCAGGACAACAGGTACAACTAACTATAAGGCCCACAGGACGATATTCTTCAACCCTTGGTGGGGTGAATGGCCGTTGGGGTCGGGGTCACCAGATACAGAAATATCCAGGACCGTCTACCACTCAACTATAAATACAGGATACAGCTTCCTCGAATTCTTTCTGAGCTGCGTCAATCGAAACGGATTTTAATCGGGCCGAAGTCAAAAACTTTGAACATGAGGCTGCAATGAAGATATCACTGTCATCAAAATGGCAAAAACCACCAAAGCTGAAACAGGTTATTTTAGACAGCAAGGAAGAGATATTATGGGAATGATTCAATGAAGCTACAGCCTGTAATAATAACCTCACGTGCTCATCATGTG
The DNA here is from genome assembly GCF_000003815.2 of Branchiostoma floridae. NCBI lineage: Eukaryota > Metazoa > Chordata > Leptocardii > Amphioxiformes > Branchiostomatidae > Branchiostoma > Branchiostoma floridae. The sequence continues at coordinate 6,078,762 of NC_049993.1, read as the reverse complement.
ATGAAGATATTTGATATTTCAGTTGAATGTGCAACACCCCAAGTGCTGTATAAACAAGATCCAGCTGCAATTTGGTCTACACTGTAAGAAAAAAAGGTGCAACACTTGTAATGTAATTCTATTTAAAAAGTTTTAACTATTTCTAGACCATTCAGTTTATTCTTCATCCTTTGACGTTATCTTTTTTTTACCATGAGAAATCAAGTCCTTATAACTTAACTCGAGGAATATCTATGCAGAAGACGCTACAGAATCCAAACTAAACGGTTGACAGGGAAAAATGAATGATTAAGCTTCACAGAACAGATTTAGATCCACACAACAGACATTGACCCCTATCCAGCATGCCACAGCAATGTTCATGTAAATGCAAACCACACTGAGAAGTAAGAGGAGCTGGGCTGGCAGGGCACTGGGAATATGGTTTCCAGACATTCTTCCTTCTGACCTACCACCCCACCCCCTAAACCAAACCCTAAAGGAGAGACTAGGAAATAGTCACATAGCTGGACTGTAGATCTAGTATCATCTACAGTAGTGAATTAACTGGAACAATGTTGTACTTTTTCTAAAGAGAATAATTTTCTACAAATTCTTACAAAATGACCTGAGTTTTTATTGGCAGTAAATTCTTGACCATTGACTGAGCTCAACCCTACAAAGGTTCCCAGTGTTATGTCTGTCAGCTACAGAAGGATGTGACAACATACCCATGACAGTAAATGCCACAAGATTGATGTCCATAAGATTTAGAGTGACACAAAAAGGTCTGCCTGGGTTCCTATACATTCAGGGGGCGTGGCAACTGACCTCCTTCAAGAATTGGGCGACATAAAAGCCTTCTAAAATGACTTGGACAAGAAAAGTTATACATCTTTTTTTTTTCCAGAGATATACAAGATGTTTTTAAAAAATCTTTTGACTTCGTCATGAGTAAAACTCATACATTCATTTGTTGACCATTTGCATACCTTAGTATGTATGATGCAACACCGAGGCAAGAATGCTGAAATTTTACATTCACCTTGAGCCGTGTAACAGACTTACAGTATTAGCATCATACCTACAGAACACAGAAGTGTTGGAAATCAATATATCTGGCTACAAACTAGGATGTCATTTTTGTAGGTGATCGACTGATAGGTCTATGCAGGATCTGCTGATAGTCATAAGTTAATTCAGCCTTAGGGTCTGGCAGTTAATGGACCTTCTTGGAAGCTTCATATGGCAAACAGCTACCAAGGAATATTACGATTTCTGTTCCCCATTTGCCAACTTGGCCAGAGGTTGACCCACTTTGGGTTGGCAAGACTTTCTAATAATTCTAGCCTAAACCTTCTAAGAAGATTTCACACTTGATTCTTGAACGTCACACCATTCATATTCAATAAATTTATTTGTGATGAACGACACATAGCTCCAACCAACTTCCTTTCACTGGTTTTACCTGCAATAAAGCTATAGCAGAGAATCTCATGAAAGGCTGTGACATCACCTTAGGGCTTCCTAACAATGAAGACAATGCATTCAAGAGAACTGGTTCTTTAATTATCGTTTAATGACGTAAAAGATGATCTACTTTCATCCATGCCCCTGAGTAAAGCCGTACAAGGCACTGACTCACACCGATTAAAAATAAAAGGAAAGACAACTATGGGCCTTTCATCAGGAGGAAGTTTCTAACAACTTGCCACCCCATATCCTCTTCTGTAGCAATTAACCAGTCCGAATTGCTACTATTTCCACTTATCACCATCTTATGACAGCACATTTTACTCTAAATGACCTGCTGGACACAACCTGTAATTTTCTTGCACCCCCACTAATTTACCCTCCCAATCACTAACATAGGAATGCATTCTTTGAGTTCTTTGACCCCACCATGCTTCATTACCTGAAGATACCATTGTGTTTTTAGAACATTTGGCTAATGAGAATTGAAAGTGTACTATTTGTGCAATTTTTTTTTAGGAAAGACCTACTTTTGATGATATTTTTATCTGAAAATTATAGGGTTCTGCCATTTACACATGTGTTTACTTTACAAGAGCAGGGGTCTCCCAACTATGGTGGTCAGTTTGGGTCAAGCAAACTCCGATCAACTCCAGTTTTGACCCAAGTCCGGCCACCAACTCCCCCTTAGCAGTGCCATGTTGCCCCTCTTCACCTGGCAAACCTGACACCAGACAACTGCACCTGTAGCACAGTACCCACTACAGCATGTCATAACCAAGCTTACCCTGAGGGCTCACTCTCTTCCCAAACCTTTTAGCATGACAAGCTTTTGCCTGACACAGTGATCGGCAGGACTAGGGGTATCAGATGTGTCTCCCACATGTTACAATGAGGATGTGTAACTCCCACCCTAAGGACTCTCCTGCCTACATACTGGGTACCACACAACCTGCCAATCTTGTTAGTGTTTACCATGACAACCCATCAACACTGGCTTATAGTCAATTGTTAGATACGAATTAAAACAACATCGAAATCTCAGTCAGGTTTGGGGATTAAACCTGGCTGGTTTGATACAAGCACACTTGAACTGCTTGGGCAGTAAAAGTGGGGAAAGTAAAAATAGTGCCCTTGAAGAAGTGTGAGATCGGGTGTCTGGGCGCTTAATGCACTTCTGGTGTTATCTGACAGGGGATACTTGGCGTGCCCTGCTTCCCATGCAGTAGCGTTTCCTGTCTTTCCTTCACTTAACTCCTATTCCTCTGCATGGAAAAGGAAGATGAAAATGTAACAAGTATTTTGTCTCACTGCGGCCAAAAAAAGCAGCGGAGGCATACAATCAGCTGATCGCCCTACCAACATTCCCAGCATGCTCAGGGGGTATCAAGTTTCATTCCTAGTATAATGTGTTAAAACTTTCCATTGGATAAAAGGCATTAGAAAACCTTTTACTACAAGGATGTATGCACATTGCTCCTCCACAAAAAATAATGTACAAAAATAGATTGCAATTCAGTCAGAACAAATTTGGAACTGATGAAAGAAATTGGCGTGGTCAATTTTTCTACCAAATGGCAAAATCCCGAAGGCAAACGAATCCAATTATTCAAATATTTCTAGCAATGTGAAATAATTGACATGAATGACATCTCTATCCCCCTGATTGTTGTGTCTGTCCCAAAAGACCAGCATTCTTGTCATTACATTTACATGCAGATGTAATCACAACTTCTTTAATATCAAATCATTTTTTTTTGCATAAATCAATTCTGTGAATAACCATTAAATTGCATAGTTTTCCTTCCATTTCATTTCAGAGTGGTTGTCATATTTCACTAAGTCAACACCGGCCTGGGTTACATGTAACTGCTTGTCCATGTCATTTCTGTCCCTATAAATATATCACTCCTTGAGTGATTTATCGTGCGAGTTATACAAACATTCCCCCTTTGATACAGTAGCCCTTCTCATTCTGAGAAATGCATCACTTTTAATAGACACATCGAGAGCAATTGCGTGAGGTCAATGGCCTTTTATTATGGAGGGTTTGTTGGAAAAATATTGATTGACCACTAGGCTTTTTACTTTGATCATACTTGTATTGTTCTCTGTACCCCCTCTTGCATGTACTGTCCAGATGTCTGTGTCAATCCACACTTTTTGCTGTTATCCTGATGCAATAGTTATACCTTTTTTTCAACTCCATACCAGTAGTATTTTAGAAACCTTCTGTGTCTCCAAAACTAGAGGGCAAAAAAATATCATTTGAAGGAAAAAAGTGGCAGTTCTTGGTTTTATTCTAGTATTAAACCTCAATTGGAAGATTATGACATTGAAATGAATCTCTCTTTCTTCCTTTTCATGTTGCCCTTCAATGTAAACTATGATATCATCTCATATAAATCTCAAACAACCATGTCCTGATGTCAAAACTTCCGTCATCATGCTGGAGGAAGCCATACTGTCCAAATTTGGGCAATTCCCTGCATGAGGAAAATGAGAATGAACAGTTTCTGAGAACCCAACAGGTGCAAAGTGATGGTTAACACTCACCAAGAACAGGCCAAGATCAAGGGCAGCTGTTGTTGAGCCTTGACATGCCAAGGTTAGTGTGCAAAAACAGGTGCATGTGTGGGTAGGCATAAAAGAACAGACTTTGTATTATCGTGCACCTGCCCTGTCAGAACAATTCAACTGTCCTTCTTACCACCAAATGCTATAACTAACAATGACATGGTAACAAAGACTGCTTGACTTTTAATTTAATATCACCTTCCATATCCAGAATTTGAAATATCAAAAGTAGATGATGTATTCTGAATTGCTTCCTGATTTTCAAGAGTTTATTTATTCATCTATTGTTTTGGCTGTTCAGTCCGTACAGCCAGGGCTGCCTAACTAGCCTGTGGTTTCAAATTATGCATTTGCATCTTTGCTGTGGTGGAGTTTTGACACAAAATTTTTCACACTTAAATGAACATGGATGTCAACAAAGAGAGGAAATCAGGCACTTCCAATTACCAGTAGCACACAGCCAACAAATTAACTGGACCAATGACGTCTTAGCCACCATGCCAACACGACTCTTACAGCCTTGAAACCGGAATTGTCTTGACAAGCCAGCTAGAAGGCCTTAAGGGGCGATGACACCGACTTCACTGACTTTAAACAATGGCACACCAACCCCACCCCCCCATCGGAAGGACGTAAGTATGGGGCGTGGCCTCCTATCACGCGAGGACGCGTCTGTGTTATCTGTCATGACAGGTACAATGGGTAACAGTTTGTATTATTTCTCTATTCAGTTGTCAGTAAAGTTGACTTGGCTACGATATCACTTGTACTTCAAATCGCTTCCTGTGCCATTTACCATAGCCATTATCCTTAATTTGTTTGAGAGCGCATACTTGAGTCAATGTACATTTGCAATAACCTGCACAATTTGTTTGTATCGCAAAGATAAAAAAATGCCATCTTCCCAACTGCTTCCTTCCCAGCGAAACAAGAGGCTCTCTCACGCACCTTATCATGGCAAGTTGAAAGCGAGTCACAACGACTTCCTTTGTTTCCAACCTTTTGAAAAGCATTGCCTCTTTTACACCCATGTTTGTGGCTATTCCATTAAGCCCCCACCTCCCCAGCAACCTCTGTTGATACCTCTTTTGTTTACACTGTTCCAATTACCTGTCACCACCCCTCTTCTTCAGACTGCTTATACAACTCCCAATGCTGGTAACAGTGCAGTCTTTCAACCACTTCTCACATAACCTCTCATTCATTGATTTTTACCTTCCATTTACCCATTTCTTCTAAAGAGGATTTCTGCTCTGTTTCCGCATTGGTAACCCTGCCGCCCTCTTCACCTGGCTCTACTCACAACCTCGGCACTTTGAACTTGCAGACTGGCCTACTTGACTCTCTGGGGCCACAGAAACACAGCCAAACAAATCTAAACAACGAAACACAAACAGGACTACACAACCGGACACTGCTGTATGACCGCAACCTGTACTAACCTGATTGTTTGAGAAGCCGCTTTGATATTTCTATTCTTATCTATAATACAACTTATTTGGAAACTAGGTCAGCTTTTTTCTCACCTCAAATCAAAGCAAACATAAATAGAAACACCTGACGTGGGCATTTTATCATATAAATACACAAGTTACACAACTACCCAGGCTATTTCAAGATAATTGGATTAAAACTTTCAGAAGATGCTATCTATATCTCCTACTGTTTTACATAATTAAAAAATCTAACGATTCAACTGTGGCCTTCAATGACGTCACAAACCCTTCTGACGGGGCTTACATTGTCCTCACTAGTAACGATCATAGCAGGTAAGCTGCCGCATTAAATATGTATGCTTCTCTCAACTGGTCTTCCTTGCTTTTGTGGTCGGAAGTCATTTCCGTCCTGACCTAAGCACAAAAAGACGGAAGTTTCCAACGGGTGTCCTATATTCTATTGTTGTTTCTTGGATAAGGAGTTTTTGGGGAAGAGAGAACAATACTGTCCTGTGGTGATGCTACTATAAAATATACTGACAATGTGACAAAAATATATATATATATATGCCTCTCCAGCATGTGAGACTTCTTTTGTAGCATAGGAAGAGAGCTAAAGTTCAAACTTTCCCATGACGGCACAACACAGAGAAATTCCATGGTCCCTCTAAGGTGCCTCGCCCACCTACGGAATCCTGGCAGCTCAAGAATGTAGAAAACCGGATCAATCTTGTTATAGACATCAACCAAGTATGGTTCTGACTGACTTATTCCCAAGGAACACATGATGGTGTTGGTGAACTGTTCAGCTAATGTTTAGCTAATGTGATGACATGCTCAGCTTGAGAAATCTGAATATGATAATTAATAAGGAGACTTTAGGTCAGTTATAGCTGGGAAAGTGTCATGGCCAATAGAAATGGATTTAGCTAAATATTTGGGTCAGGTAGGTAGCCTATGAGTCAGCCACCCTCTGCCATGCATGACCAAAAAAGCCCAAACACAGTCTTCCCTGAGTGACTTTACAATGTGACTGTGAGTCATGCCCTCTGCCCTTTAGGGAATTCAACTCCACAGAAACCTATAACAAATATCTATGATCCAAGCAGTTTCGGTGACATGAAAGTCTTTATTTTTAACCTGGGAAAGATGTGAGACATATACTTTAATCTTGTCTTAACCAAAGTTTCCTTTTCGGCGCGGTTCATCTCTGACCCCATCTTAACTTTTCCTTGGAAATTAACCTGGGGCATCAAAATATTTTGATCACATGACAGGAGCTAGCCCATCCTTGCTACCACAGCTTGCATGCTCCAGAAATATGTTGGCCATCCCTCTTTCTAAATATAGGCATGCGCAGGCTATTAGGTTAAGAACGGATTTTTCATGCAACGTTGTGACGCAGGTTGCACTGCCCCCATTCTTTCCACTACTTGCCCAAATCTCCCCAATCGCCAAACACAATTACCCACCTAAGCTTGTAATCAACTCAACAATCCTACCTACGTCAGTTCAGCCCTTGTCCACAAACTGGAGTCAATACAGTATATCTATACATTGTGTATGTGTGCAGGAACTTTAAAAGACATGTTCCGCACAATTGGATTATCCTGTTATCTTGTCTTTGGGGAAAGTAATCTAATTACCCTTTTTTGTGTCTTTACAAAAATACCAGGAAGAACATGCGAAGTTCGTAGAACAACAGCTATGATGCAAGACCTCTGAGCCATTACATGTCTTGGAAATTGCTTACAAATGTACTTTGGAGTTTGCACCTAAACCTGATGCAATATGACTTCCAACAATGCTGTTCCAACAAGTCTGAAAGGTTTATGCCGGTAAGGCGTTACTACCAACCTAACTATAAGTATAACAATCATCACAACAATAAAGCCACTACAGCACTTTGATTAGCCTCCTTGAAAGTCAAAGATTGTACTTGATCTTTGAACTCGCTAACAGTATGATGCAATGTAGGGAAACAGAAATACATCCCTGACAAATTGTTAACATTGCTTTCTAGAAATTATTAGAAACCTTTGGAGTTGCCACAATATTGACTGCTTTTACCAACATCTAATAGTCTAGTAACAACAAAAAAATGAATGCAAAAATAGCAAGCAAAATTCTCATCTTGGAGTCACTGTTGTACCAACAAAAACTGCTCAAAACACAGGTGTGGTTGGTCATGATTGTAACCTTTTGTGGGTGCCACAAACTTTTTTTAATTAAACAGACTGTCAGTCTGTCACTGAATTTTTCCTGGAAGTTCACTGAAGTGCCACAGAGACAGGATGCTCCACCCCCGCTTCAGTTTACACAACTTACAACTGGAATGTGCTTCTTTTGTTGTAATGGCTTCACCAGACAATAGTCCAATAAATCCCTGCCCCTCCCACCCTTCACTTTCCAGTTTCTACACTTCCATGGATCTGCCACCCAAGAATTTGAACTCCTGAACAACCGCACCCCAGATTTCAAGCTTTGCAAATCTGGAAATGCCATGATTTAAGGAGTCTGGAAGGGGTCTGGCATGTGCGAATATATCCTTGGTTTCACTACCTTCAAATGGTTGGAATAATTCTAATGCATTACAACCGGTTGTATCTGTACATCAAGGCCAATGTTGTTACATCAATCCACTTTACTATTTCCGCTTGACGACTTAATTTTGTAACGACCTTTCAACAATGGACTGACTCGTACTGCTTTGCTAGACTGCTGGCACTTCGACTTTGTTGGTCCAAATTTAGCATTTGGCTGCGAAATCAAGTCATGACAGTCATATGGGCTGATGGAAATATCCGGGCAAAGGTCTGGGGATATCTGCGGCGCCTACAGGCAATGCGTCAAAGCGATCAGCTCAATTCTTCCGTCACTGCAGACGCGTTTGGCTACCGTCCAATTCGGAAACGTCAGTCCCGACTGGGCCAACATGATCGTATATTGGGGGCCCACTGGGGTTGATGTCTGGCGTGTGTCTGCCCATAAATTTACGCTCATTAAAGACATTTTCTAAAACGAAAACAATATTAATATCTTTGAAATTTTTTACAAAAGACATGCGGCAATAATTATGATGGAAATGCTGTTTAAAACGTGTCTCACCACAGCACTTGAGTGTAATAGTACTAATACCCAAGCATTGCACTGCCTATGGCACACCCATTGGTTGGGAGGGTGATATTCCTACTGAAAACCAATCACACAGGTGATGATCAATCACTTGTGATGTCACCAAATATTTGGTCATGTGACACGGGTGCGGCAGTCTGAGCCAATCACAGCGCCGCAAAATGGTGCACTAGTCCCGCCCACCGGCTGTCAATCATCCCAATGTTGTCATTAGGCGCGGTAGCAGCAAATGTACACAGTGAGTAAGACATTTTACTACTACAACCAAAAAATCGACAAAATATTAAAACGCGGTGGAATTTCAACGGGACATCAATGGAAAGTTTCTCCAATACATGTTTCAACATTGTCTGGTGAAAGAAAAAATCCTGCGATGGTTTCTTTGGCAGAAATTGGCCACAATTCGGCGCCGAGCAACGTGCCTCCCAACAAAAGAAACGTTGTCACATGGGTCCAGATTTGCGACCCGGTAAAATTCCGCTCTTGAAATTCGAGTATTTCCGAAACAGAACCGCTGATCCCTTCCCAGAAACCTACCAAAACTTCCTGATTTGACGGAAATGTGAAAAATCAAGGGACAGATCGGGTCTGGGCAGGAAGCCGGCCGGCGCGGGAAGTGACAGATTGCCAACAAAATGTAGCCAGCCCACGTCGTCGATTCATCAAATGGTCACCAGTCGGTACCAAAATGAGTCACACAATTTACATTTTAACTTTTGAAAATCAGAAGACGACAACATAATGGTTTTAGCAAAGATTTCCCTGTTCTACTTAGGTTGCGGGGCTGAAGTCATCAGAAATTCCAGAGCGCACATTGAATAAATCATGTACTCTTGGGGATTTGTACACACTGAATGGAGACCGCGCCCTGGAGAAACATCGCCACAATCTCTGCTAAAACAGTTTAATCGGTTTGGTTTGTAATGCGGCAAAATAGGGAGTTTCTGTCTTTGTTATTACAAGAATAACAAGGAACGTTTGTGGAATAAAGGAAAAGCTTTGGGGAAGACCCACACCCTTGATCACATGCCGGTTCACAACACGGCATGACCACCACCCGAAACATCGGGAAAATAACACACAGAATCCTGTTAATATTCAACAAATATCACACTGTAGTACTCACGGCAGTCGGTCTCGTCAGAATTGTCTCCACAGTCGTCATCTTCGTCGCATTTCCATGATGAGGGAATACACCGTCCGTTGTGGCATGTGAATTGGGATGAACCGCAGTGAGCTGGGGGAGGGGGGCGGGCATATTATTAGTACACACGCGTACGCATCTCGTGATTCCTCCACTTTCAACGAAAGTGGAAGTTACTTTCTTATAGAATTCTAACCAGGAACTCCTTAGCCTTAGTCGAAACGTTTAAGCTTGAACATTTCACAGGGCGATTCAATTAAGGAGTACAATAGGATCAAGAAATGCCGAGCAGCCCAAGGTGACATTTTTGAGCCACGGGGGGCACCGCCATGCCGGCTTCTTCTTCGCACTACATGAAAATTTACGGGAAAAATCGTCATAATTACATCGAAGATGATACAGACTTAAAAATTATGACATTGTCATGATATACACGATAGGATGTCTATGTGTTAATACTGGGAGTATAAGGTAATTTTCCGTCCCGTATTCCAGTTCTGTCGGACAGGCAGGCATCCCAGCACTCGTGACCGGCGTGGCTGAATGTTTTAGTCGGACGTGATATCTTGTATAACCCGACTAGAACGCCTCGAAGCCCTCACAATGAAAGCAAATCCTTCATACTTATACTCCACAGAACCCGAGAAGGCTCTACAGAGGCTACACCTCGCGTTGGTGAACATCCTAGCCCCGTTTCTAGGGCAAATCCGGTTCGTGTGAGAGGCCACATTGTCACCACGCCGGCCATGATGGGAGAGCTTGCGCGCCCTCCGCTGTCCCCGCCCGGGCACTTTCCACTCACCGTCCGCTCTCGATCCCGGTATTCTCGACAACACCAACAGTCCACAGCACACAGCTATCGCGAACAAGTCCCCTAGTCTCATCGCTGTGGTCCTCAGGAATAATAAAAAGGAGTCGGGAAAATTCCTCGGTGCGTAAAAACGTGCGTCTCCGGCGTTGCAGTTGTAGTAATGTCTGGCTACTGGCGGGCCGCTGACGTTTTTGTTGTGGTGCTGGGATTGGCGGGAAACCGGCCGGCGGGCCGCCCTGAAACCGCCCCACACACGCAGACTTAGTCACGCGCCTTCCCGCGGGAGGACCTGCATGGGGGTAAACAATGGAAATTTCCCCACAATGTCACCGAGAAAATGGGCAAGAAATACACCATCTCGTCATGAAACGTTTTCAAATGTGTTTAAATCGAATACCAGGAACCTTCTGATTTTCCATCGGAACATAGATTCCATAGAATTTGGACGATTCCACAGATTTAGGGGGTAAAAGGACATATTACCCACTATTTTCACACCCATAACGTTATGTTGGTTTTAGACATAAAATTCTACACAGTACACCTCATCTGGGCAAATATGAAGGCATAAGTTATCTGCATAAACACAAATACTGTAAAATGATTGTGAAATTTGGATATTCAGCTTATTTTCGGCAAAATTATTTGGGGAATTTATCGTCAGGACAATGTCCTTCGGACAACGCATTAACCATTCCATTGATTACGTTTACATCATCATATTTTCGTCATTTCTCTAACATTTTGATACGTTGTTGGTATATGTAACCTTTTTATATTCTGCGTGATGTGTCTCTCACGTTTAATAGTTTGGAAATTAGGACCAAACATTGAAACAAAATGAATATGCGTGGGTGGCGGGAGTACAGCCTGATCGGGAACCCCTTTGTGAGCCCGAAGCTTTCGCGCGTCTTACGTACGTGGTAACGGCCTAAAATACCCGAGTCAGGTGCTGGCGCAGACCGGTTGCAAACGTAAAACTTTGTCATCGACCCAAATACGTCACAGCTAGAACGAATAGCTACCTAAGCCGTTTGAAAATATTTATATATGGAAACACTCCCGGCTGTTTCTTTGGGGTATTTGTCCCAAATCCAAGAGGAAATGCAAAGAATATCTAGGCGGTCGGGGAGGGTGCGCAACTGTTGGAACCGTAGTAAACATTGGGCTTGCACGACCTGGTTGCGCTAATTTCCTTCCGCGGACTCATTTAGGCAAGCTAATATTTGTAAAACACCATCAAATGTCCTGCCACTTATCCTAAAAAGGCACTTTAAATAGACATACACAATCTTTGGTAGGATGTTGAGTTTTGCTGGGTGTCTTGGTCTAACGTGAATTTTATTGAATTTTTTTGAATGGTTAAATTTTTGGCCAGGTGCCAGACATAGTGCGCGTACTGATACAAACGCTGTCGTCCTTAGTAATTTGTAGGACCAATCTTTTTAGCGTCGTGCAATATGATCTAAAAATCCAACGGCCATCTGCTCACAAAGGATCGATAAAGCTCAATATCCAATCTGTTGTCGACGAAATGATTCGTGCTGAACGTGGATCGTTCGATCTTGTCTCATGACCTGTATTTCCCGCCCAATGATCTAGAGTGTCACTCATTCATCACACATGGAATAATTTCTAACAATGCCCAGTGCACACGTAGCGTGGTGCCTCAGGCGACATTCCAGGCGCCCGGTCAGAAGTTTTGTAGAAGACGACGAAATCATGTTCCTCGCCCTTTATCAGAGACAGGTCACGGCTAAGTCAATTATTTCAATCGCATTTCGTCACTTGGGGACGCAGCTGGAGGTCTCGTCGACATGTCCAAATTCCAAAATGTGTCACGGTACCAAGCTGTACCTGCACTGCAGGTGTGCCTGGGCACACATGTGCCAAGACCACGTCCAAGTCACAAGATCAGGCACGTGTACTGCAAATCTAAACAGTCTGGCGAAGGAAAGCTGCCAATGTTGACATTGGAGCGGCGTGATATTTGGGAGGGGCAGACAAAATTCAAACTTTTAATTCAAACTTAAAAGTTTCAATGTTAACTTTAAACTGTTAACGTTACATCATGTAAGATTTATTAGAACATTCTATCATCGCGCAAAATCAAGCGTCCCTACCAAAATCTTTGCTAAAACGCCAAATTACACATAAACATAAATGTTATATAACTTTGAACTACTCAACAAAAAGTGTACCGGTAGAAATTTCTATTCAGCAGTTTTCTCTGGAACTGTACCAAAAATGTCACACTCCCTCACTCAGATCAAGCTCCTCATTGCTCAAATAATGTCGAAGTTATCTTCCTTAATAAGTTAATGTAGCCAAACATATTGTGTATCATTTGCAGCCAGTAGGTACCCACTTTTTTTAAGTAATGAGGCTGAATTACGTAATATTCAATAGACTGATCACAACAAAACAAAACATCGATTTATGGATTTCTGTTAAGTACTGCTCTCCAATAGATAGACAAATTAGATTGCATGAAAATGAAGAAAAAAATACTGGTTCATTTTAATGTCGCCATCCTCACATATCCTCTCCGTTCACTACAGGGGCTGTGGTGATGTTGACCATGACTCGATACGTAACGATAAGTTATCTGCCATATTGTTGATTACGTTATTACCAACCATATGCATACATTGTATGTATACAAACTAATGATGTTAAATCAACTTCCCCAATATAATTCAATATAATTAAAAGGAGGCACGTAGCTGTCGTCTTGTGCCGTCAACTCGTTCCGGTTCGTACCGGTCATGTTGTGACGCATGACGTCACGATTCGGGACGTGTGAGGTTCATTGTACGGTTATGTAATGTGCATACATGCGAAGGGCGTGTATTGTAATTAAGTTTGTTTACAAACACTGCCACGTTCTCTGTTCAGTGTTATACTTAACTTATGGCCTGTTCAACGGTTGGGTTGAATTATAAAATAAGATTGGCGTGGAATTAAAACTTATTTATTTACCGGTACATGATGGTGCCTTAAAGCTGACATCATAACGTTAACGTTATATGGGTTTAACTCAAATTATGCCTCATGACGCCAATGATGTAAGACGAGATCACATGAAACCCATTCGCTGGCGTATTTAGAAACGTCACGATGGATTGCGCCTGACTACCAGCACGGACATTAGAACATTGTCACCCCGGGAGGTTGAGGCCCCTTTGGTTGTACCAGTGCCAAGTTTTAAATGTCATCTCCAAATTTGCATGTCTGAAACAGTCTCCAAATACATCCCTATGATAGCACGGTTTTGACGTAAAAATTGAAACTTTTATTAAAGTGCTGGACGTAATAGAATATCACTCAAACATAACATTGTGTTAGTTATATAGGTGATATCACTCAAACATAACATTGTGTTAGTTATATAGGTGAGGTGAAACTGAATATCTTTGCAATTTTCTAAATTACATAGTACAGTATTGTATCGAAGCAAGGCCACTATGTAGTGAAGGTTAGTTTTGGGTCCCAACAGGCAATCTAGTGAAGGTTAGTTTTGGGTCCCAACAGGCAATCTGACCTTAGTGCTTAGTGAGACGGAAATACAACAAGGTCAAACGACATTTCTACATTCTTTCCAGTTCTCTTCCCGGCTGCGTTTCAGATTCAGACCTTTGATACTACATCCAACAGATTTTGGATCCTCGTTTAATAGTTATTTTTAACATCTATATTTTGGGCAAATGTAAGCTCTATTTGTGGACCATATGTGACTTCCCAGCACTCAGTGCGCAGGTGGGTCACATGGTATAAATCTGACCGGGATGCCCTACCCTTGGTTACAGTGGCCGTTTGGAAACGGGCGGGCTCAAATAGCACTGGCTTATCTGGATAATCGCGATTATCCGGTCCCCAAGTTAGATTTTCCAAAACGAGCTCTGGTGGTACGCTGTTCCGTACTCAAAACATGGGTGACCTTGGCATAACGGGCGCTAGTGATATGACGCATTATCAGCAGTTGTCCCCTCCCCTCGTCATATTCATATACATCATAATGCAACCCAATCCCACTCTCATATAGCGCTGTGACATACAGAATAATGTCTATTTTTGCGTTTTCGAAATTAGAAGACGTGTAGCGTCTTGGCCGACTAATGCGTAACAGTTGAATATGAAACTCCACACCCACTACATCTGCTTGGAGATAGTTACTAAAACACAGTTAGGGATAATGATGCCAACAGTTTTTGTAGGTGCCGATACGCCATAGTCGGTTGCAGTAATGCATCCTATCGGCACGTAACGTCATATCCTGGTGGACACAGCCTTTCACGTCCGCATGACGCAAGGTGGGGCAAACCCGCGTGCCGATGACGTAGCTTCCGGTGACGCTCGCCTGCTCCCCTCTCGTATCTCTCCAAACATCACAATTTTCACGTAGCGATCATCACAATACGAGTCCACTTGACACCTACTTTTCAACCATTAATAAAAGTGTCAGTCTACATTTGTTGACATAATATTATAAATCAAATGGGTACAGACAGGTGTACTCATGATGACGCGAGGTGGGGCAATCCTAGGGCAATCCGGCTTCCACAAGTTGCAGATGAGTGTACGTGTTGGGACACTCAATTTTAGTTTGATTCATACCTCTGCTTTTCTACCTTTTGACTTTGGACTCCCTGGACAGTCATCTGTGGTACCTTGTCCCTTCCGCTATGCAACGTTACATTGCAAACATCTTTGCATTTTAAGTTGCTGCTCTAATATTTCATTTCCCTACTATTAGTTAAACATTTAGTCAAGGCATTGTACAAACAGTCTCGTCGGTTCCAGAGTTAACCGATGTAACATGTTTAAAGAATTTGCTGGAAATGTTGGATGCCGGATGTAACGTTATATTTGTTAAATATTTCCAGTTGCGTAAGAGTCAATAGTGAGATATTCTGACGCAATGCTATTAGTAGCTTAGCGGTATTTGAAGAACCAACAAAAATCCACACAGCGTCGGCATGTAATGTATGATGAAATCCTTGGGAGATTAAGTGGTTTCATAAATTACGTACACAGTCTCGCCGTTTTCCCGCCAAGACTAAATTCCTAGGCTTGAAGCCTGAAGACGATACACAAGGTGCCGCCATTTTTACGACGACGCGTCAAGATCAACACAAATAGTGAAAGTGTCATTTTATGGGTTACATGTAAAGTTTGTGTTTCACACGATCTGTCAAGCCTCCTTTGAGCTTGTCCGCCGAGAAGGCGGTAGTGGCAGGAGGGTCAACTGACCTGTAAAGAAAGTAGGTTAGCGCGCTATTAGAATTACGTAATGGAAATTCTATATAAAGACTAGCACGACAGGAGTGATGGCTCTTTTGCGGCAACCTAACGTTACTGATATAAATTGCATGTACTTGTTCTATTTTGAAGGACCGTATGTATGTGGGGGAGTTTATTGTCGTCACATCTAGCTCTGCGATCTTTGTTCCTCTAAGTTATTTATAATTGGTTGGAATAATTTAGGCTATCTATAGGGCACGTATATTGGAGGCAGTTTAATTCTTTTATAGCTAACACCCGGAAGCAATCTCCGAATCACGTTGATCCAATTGGAGATTGAATTGTCTCTAATATTTACCTGTTCATCATCGTATAGTTTACATCCTGCAGATGACGGCGATATTTTATTTCGCATCCTGCATCCCACTGTTTAATAATGTCCAAAGGACAATGAAGCGGTCAACCCAGTGTCCTTGGGAAAGAAAAACGACCAGAGAGCCAAGGGACGTGCTCTAACATGAGGACAGCTTGGGCTCGGTCATACCGTGAGAGAAAAAATGGCTCCCTTTCTGAGGAGGCCATTTATCAAAGCCTTGTCGTCAGGCTTCTCGGTGGTTTTTCACTCGGATTATGTTCTCATAGCTATAGCATTGCAGCTATATGTTCAGGCTCCACCCACGTACCCGGACTTCCTGCGAGGATTCGCGGATTTCGGCAAAAAGGAATAGGCAAGGTCACACAAGGACAATCAGTCCGCGTGACGGTTAACCAATCATTTCTCTTCCATTGCCAGGTGCATTTTAGTCAGATAAAGACAGGTTCCGATTATGATTTTCACAAGCCGTGCATACCCGCGCAAATATTTTAAGGGTGATAGCATTCGCAACAAGGCAATAAGAGCTGAACATCACTTTGATAATTATTATCTTTATTGCATGTTCATGTCCTTAGGCTGAGGGCCACATTAATAATCAGCAAAAGTGGAAATATCAAAACACCCACTGAAGAGCCTGCTATGGAGGCTGACATGGATGGAATCAGCAGGGCCGTCTGGCCGGGGCAGGGAGGGCACCGACCGTCTGGCTTTCCACAATGGTAGCTGAAGGGACGAGAAAAAGACGAGGACTGGATAATTGTTCGGGTCATAATGGTTACGGAGCGCTGCATATGAGAGAATTTCCAGTATCGCGTTAAATTATGATTCTCAACCGCCAGTCGAGCAGAGTAATACTAGTAATATTTGAGTTTTATGATATCCTGAATCCTGATCGAAAACGTGCTTTTAGTTTTACAATTTCGTATGGACTAGTTTATGTTTGGCAAACGTTGTAATTTTTGTTTTCACGCTTTGTCTTCATAGGTATTAACCGTTAGGTGTGTTTGTTTACAAATTATGACTTTCGACTTTTCATATCATATGATAAACGTCCTGACTGCCTTCTGTCCATAATGATGCAGTGTGTACATACATGGGTCTATACAACTAAGTATTTAGTTGAAGATAAGTACAGGAATGCTTTTTATCAATGACAAAAACGCAATCTGTCGTATTGCCGTAGTTGACGTCGCTGTTACCGCACACAATCGCGCATGGCAGATGGGGGGTTCGTTATTTTCCCGCCCCATTGTTGCGCTCCGTGCAGACGGCAGGTGTGCGGCGGTGGGAGGGTCCCGAGGGACGGGAACCGAAGAACCACTCGTTATTTTGGCGGGAAAACGTTGCCCCAGACTGATGGACGACTTTCACACATGAAATATTCATGTATGACCATGGCCTTGAGTCGGGCCTCCATTGAAAATGGAGCTTGTAACAGTTAACCTCCTTGTCGATACTGGTCGTACAACCCCGACTTCAGCATCGTTTCAGATTCAGTCTCACTTCTGTATAAGTTTGTATTACATATATTACTATCTTATTAGCTCTAGACAGCTGCTTTTCTTCATCTTTCAAGATTGTTTAACGCTACAAGTAGGTCTATGGCCTGATACTTTGAGTCACAGCCGAAGCCATATTTGGAGATGAACTGACTAGGACCAAGGAGGTTATACACCTTTCTCACGCGGCGGTCATGATAGATCTAAAACGAGTTCAATGTGGCAAACAAAAGGCTGTCCATCATAATTAGCAGTTCGACCAATGGTAGCCTGCCAATTAGGAAATCGACCAATAAGTGAATGGCTGCAAATTAGTTAAAAATTTGCATTATTATGTTGTTATTTTGCATCTCTTAAGGGACTATGGGGTCAGTCTACACTACTCTAAATTGCTACATCTTTCGGTGCATAACACTTCTTGTAATATTTATTATTCTATCTTATATCATGAAAATTTGTGTGGTTTGGGGGAAAACTAAATGGGACCTGATTTTAGAAATAAGTTTTGTCTGTTTGCCTCATTGACCTCTTCTTCGATCTATCATGGCCGCCGCGTGAGAAAGGTGTATTGATTTTAACCTCCTTGCTAGGACCGAGCCATTGCCCCGGAGAACAATGTCAAGAGAGACCGGCGGGAATTCCGTCAGCTTGGCGCGAAGGCCCGCGTGCTACTATTGTTTACGTTTGCCATTGTCCTGCTTCACAGTTCACTCATTCGCAACACACATGCCCCAGATGTCCCCACGCGCACCCATTCACAATTTCCCGGCCAGGGCTCGGTTTGGCGGGAAAACTGTAACAGGTCGTCCGGAAGCCACTCTACGTTACGTGAGTGGGTGTGTATAACGTCACACACGTAGACAAGCTTTATGGTATTTCTCTTCGCGAAGCTTCGTATCTGTTGCCAAATTCGGCCCAGCCCCTTAAGTTTAGCTCATCTCCCAAAGAACGATGACTGCTCACATGTCTTGTTCTTCAAACATAGACACACACAGATCAAAACCAATGCCTCTATATTTATGGAAGTACACTTGAACCTGTATCGGGCTTCCAACAACTGATGAACAACATTGGGCGAGAGGGTGGGGGTGGCCAGCAATGAACAGATCTGCAAATTGGTAGCTGGCCAAAACAGAAATAGATGGATTGTCATGAAAATAGAGGAACGTGCTTGTTTTGTTGTAGGGAACATTCACAATGGATACTTTCTGGGGAAGTCCCATTCAATCAAAATGATCGTTTATCATTTATTTGTAATTTAAGATTGATTGTAATGAAAACAGAAAAAAAACTTGCTTTTGCTGTGGGAAACATTCAAAACGGGTACTTTTTGGGGAAGTCCCATTCAATCAAAACAAAACAATCGTTTGTCATTTATTTGTAATTCAAGATCAGTTTCCTCATTCCTGTATAAAGCAGAGGAGGAAACTATACTTTCAATATCGTCCTTCTGTTATCCATACCCTTAAGGTTTCCCCTTCCATTGTATTGTAAGGAAATGGCAACTTCCCCTTAAAACATACTGGAATTTACTCGCGGTGAACCATCTATTGTCAGGCGTTTAAGTCTTAACAAACGAGCTCTTCTGTTAACCTTGGCAAAAACTAATACTAGTAACCAAGCAGATGTTTGGATTGGTGACACAAAAGAAAGCACAAAAGAAGGTAACACCAGAATCTACCAGGGGGCTATCATGTTCAAAACCACTCACTCAAAAACCGCGGGATTTGTTAAAAGATTTCAAAACGTTGTGGAAGACGAAGGTCATTGGCTATTGCTTAAAACCAGCAATGAAATTTGAGTGTAGTGTCGAGTTGTCCACATACGAAGGACACCTTGTCCTACTCTCCAAGCAGAGGTTGACGGGGAAAATTGTGATATTTTCTTATATGCCGTGCTTTTCTGTTGATGGGGTTTAAAAGCTGACAGAAAAAGACGGCATTTAAGAAAAAGGTCACGATTCTCCCCATCAACCTCTGCTTGGAGAGTATTCGTAACCTTGTCCCACGCGTGACCCCAGACTTCCCCAAGTGCTCGTACGGACGTACCTGGGGAAGTCACCGGGAAGTCAACGATGACGTGGCGGTCGACAACTCTCGGAATGTCGGTGTGTCTCCCCCCAGGGCTGACATTTGACAACATTCCACGAAGAACTAACAAAGCATGTATACAGCGGCGAAATACTAGTATTTAGGGTCCGCCGTGTAATTTTAATACTTAACATGCTGATATGTTTTAAAACTTAAGTTCTGTGGATTGATAAAAAAACGTGATAATTTCAGACAGCAAACACTAGCCTTACAATCATTAAGACCTATGATAGAATCGTGAACACCTATGTTACCTAGCAGCCGCATTACTCATGGTGACTTACTTGGGATTTTATAGAAGGTTAAGTTAGAGTAAACCGACACCGCGTAGAGCCGCTAAAGCCTGGTTACTAGTGTCAAACAAACTCTTCCACTTGCTGAATGTATCTATTAGCAATGATTGGCCAAGTATATGATGATCTGCTAAGGAACCTACAAGTCAAGGTTGAGAAACCTGGCCACCTAAAACCTTTCGTATGTACGAGGTGCATCTTTTAAAAATTTGACTTTCCAAGCAGATCCTGCTGTTACATAAGATAGTATTTGTTTGAGCATAAATGTACAATAAAGGTCTTTCATTCATTCATAAAGCTGAGTTTAGCCGGCCAAGGTCACTCCTTGGCCTGCTAAACTCCTTGGCCAGCTTTATGATACCGTCTTATAATTATGTTACCATAGGATCTGCTTGAAGGATTCTGAAAACGATCGTACGAGCAATGAACCCATGGTCCATGGATCATACCAGACGACCCGGTGTGACAGCGTTCTCGCCCCCCCGTGATCTCGCCCCCCCCGGGGGCGAGATCACTAGCGATCTCGCCCCCCCGGGGCGAAATCACTAGCGATCTCGCCCTCCCCGGCTAGTGATCTCGCCCCCCTACCTCGCCCCCCTTTAGCGATTTCGCCCCCCCCCCCCAAAAAAAAACGGGTTTACATGATATTTTAGAAGTTGATTGGTATAAATCACACAATGCAGTTTCATAATGATATAAGTACACGAGTTTGATACATAACTCCATCCATAGTATGAATATTAACGTAAATACATGGCAATAAGATAGTTGAACTTGTTTCAGACAAGGAGGGTTGGGTCCCTTGTATTCCCTTTACTGCATGTATCTGAGTCTCGACATGAGATATATTTAATTATATTCACCTGTCCTCAAGCAACCTATATATCTCCAATATGAAGTCTCTATTATGAATTGACCACAAAAAAGAACTATGTCATGTCTTTATTGATTATGCAAATGAGGTATTCATTAGAATAATGCACATTTTGGTGTATGCACCTGGCCAAGGGGTATCTTCACCTTCAATATGACTGTTTTTCTAGTATTTAGAAACTGGTACGTTATATGCACCTACCCTATGGATATCTTCACCTCCAATATGACTGTTTTTCTAGTATTTAGGAACTGGTGTTTTACCCGTGTTTCTTAAGACTGGTACTTTACTGGTTTTTTGTAGCATTTAGCAACAGGTATATGAACTAGGTCAAGGGACTAGGTAGGTAGGTAGGTATATGAACTTGTGCGTAGATAGTGTTTATAATGAGAAAATATCATTCAATTGTGTTTTTCTTAGTGCTTTGGAAATGTTTTCTGCACAAGAAAGAAAATACTGCGACAAATTGAAAACATATAGCTGACGTAGTCCGTACCATAGACGGTGTTGATTTATACGTTCACAATAGCATTGTTTTCTATGCCATGGCGCCACCTCTGCCATGTCAGCTACAAAAAAATTGTCTTTTCAATGTAGTGTTTGCACAGAACAAGGTATGACATATTACGGTAATAAGGTGCCATATAGGAACCAGGTAACACACCAACTATGTTACTCCAGGTGCAGTATAGTACCAGGTAGCGCACCTAATATGTAGTAACCAGCTGCTCTTAAGACCCCTCTGAGGAATACTAATAATGTTCTGGGGGGGGGGCGAAAACGCTAAAGGGGGGCGAAAACGCTAGTGATCTCGCCCCCCGGGGGGGCGAGATCGCCGGGGGGGCGAGATCGCTGTCACACCGGCACACTGATCAGGAATTCGCGCCGTTTTTCCCGCCCTAAGGGCAGGATCTTGAAGAATCCTTGGGTTGCCTTTGTTGCTTGATCGGATTCGTGTATGGAATGACAAGACCCACACAGAGCGCAAAGCTTACGACAGTTACGTGACCGTTTATGGGACAGTTTCTATGCCCCCTTTTTGCAGACTCACTGTAAAGTCACTATGATATATCAAATGCGCCAAAACCTGTATAGTTCAGAGCCAACTAGACTAGAAGCATGGTTGATATGTGCTTGTATATTCGAATAAACCTTTGAAACTGTTCCATAACATTGCCGTATTCGAAACTTTGTTATTGTTTAGGTGATTGTTGTTCAACAACCTCAACCCCAAAGTTTTGAGAAAAGGAAGTACAATATCATATAATAAGGAAGTTCCTCTTTCAAAGTTTTCTCACATCATTTGACCAATGTATTATGTTAAACTTCTGATTGTCGCTGCGGAAGTGCGATCAGTAAAATGACAGTTTCATGAAAGTGCAGACTAAGCCCTTGGCGTTGTTGTTGACTTTTATCCTGACTCTTACGAGTATTTCCTTTCGCTCAGTCGACTCACACTCGTCCATAGCCAAGGTTTGACACGTCACTGCTGTCCTTTGGTGGTGGGGGTCCGTATGACCTAATTTCCCGTCAAACAGGGCACTACTGTGACAATTCTTATTTGTTGTTGAACAAGTCAAAGTAAACTTACGGAACAATCTAACATTGAAAGTCAGACGTTGAAGGACAGAAACGTGCTTCAGAATTGATTGAATACGGATGTGGCATATCCGATGAAACGAACAAGGAACTATGTGTTTCTATATATACATACATTTATTACAGTGCTGGGGCCGTGTGCTACGTGACATGTGGCACCTTGGCGAGACATGCCGAGCGTGTTTGCCAACAATACCGGGTCAGCGACCTGGAGATGCGCCATTCATTCTTCCGGAAAAGTTCTATGAACAAAAGGATCTCTCTTCTTCCAAATGGCGCGGCTGTGACTGCTGTGGTTTATTTTGTTGTGACTATAGTTCAAGATATGTAAGTTCAAGACTTGTTGATTGAATGGCTCAAGTTTGTGATGGTGGCTTCGAGTGACGCTATCTTAAACATTAAGGAAAGGTGCCAACACTGTTCACTTCTGTGTTTGAACTTAGCAGTATGTGTCACGCATCCAAGCCATATAACGTCCTTGACTGTCCTTCTGAGGAGCACACATCCTAAAAATGACTAAGACTACAGTAAGACAATATTGATTTTCTACTTCAAGCTGTCATAAGTACAGATGTCGTGACTCCTTTTTATGTTACTCTATTTTCATCTCTCACCACATCAAAGACTTGGACACCGCCGCCATGTTGGTATCCATGACAACCACCCCGCTGGCATTTGCAGACGACAGGTGTTGAGGTAAACACTGGTGACGTAGGGGACTCATGACGTACGCGTGTCAGTGACTGCCGGCTTTGTTATGAAAGAGAATTCTTGGAAGAACATTTATAGATAGACCACGCAACTAATTGATGCAGGCCATTTTATGATTAAAGGTAAATCTGGAGGCCATTTTATGATTAAAGGTAAAACTTTCTTCTACCTTTCTGGCCATGTCAACTCTCTGATATTCGTCATCCGCTGACATAAAGGTACACACGACCCTTGAATTGGATAGTAATTTCTTACGCGGAGGCTTTGATTTATAGTCACCTGTAACACCTTAGTTTATGTAAACGGGATTGTCAAAGACAAGACGAGAAAGTGATAGACATAAACATGGTTTGTTTGGATAAAGTAAAAGAAAAGGACAATGCCATCCATGTTACACATCCGTGTGGGTGACCCCGACAACACGTCATCACCGTGCCAAATGTATACGGACAAATATTCCAATTGCGTCAATCTACAGACTAAACTATCGAAAGTTCAGAGTTGATTGTCATATTGGGAATATTATTTAGAACCACCTCTAGATCTCTTGACTTCTGTCAAGAGATCTAGAGGCGGCTCTAAGGAACATTGTAGCGTTGTTAGAAGAAGCAGCGACAGGATATCATTGTTGCTGAGATACACGATTCTCAGAATTCGTGAGGTTTTATCTAAAGGTAGTCACACCAGGACATGGGACGACACCCACGACCAACGCGCAGTGTTGGCACAACAGTCTCCCCACGTCAATCTTAAGCGGAACAGGAAGTGACGTATATTTGTCAGTCACCGCATCACCTGTTGAGGGACGTCAAGATCAGTAGCCAAAAAGTAGCCGACAAATCAACTTTTCATGATACCCGGTACCCAATTTGAAAAAAAAGATACAGTAACAAGCATAAGCCTGAAAAGTTGTTCCGTAGTAGCTCTCATGGGAGAATGACTTAAGAAATTGAAAGTCATTTTCAATCAATGCGTAAACAAAACAAACAAACAATAACATATGACTGATAAGCAGTGTCATCAAAACACAGCCTAAGGTAAGAGCCTGATATTTACATATCCTGTTGGAGCCCAGGGAAGACGCGCTTCTTGACAAGATGCCAAGGTAAGATTCCTTAAGAACAGCTCACAAGCTAAGGAAACAGTAACTTCTTAAAACCCCACACATCCGGGAGATTCCCCAGACCAACGTCTGTCCGTCGTCTCTCGGCTTGAACTTGTGACGTGATTGGCCGCGGATCACGTGGCTAGCGGAGGGATCAGGTCCAAGATCCCGCAGTGGTGACAGGAGGTGTCTGGGACAAAGTTTTGGCGGACCAAGAAGGAAACGGGATCCCCA